>NC_135221.1:2922125-2972125 GCF_052324685.1 Brachyhypopomus gauderio | reverse complement strand
ATTTCTTTTTTTCATTTCAATCATTATCAAAAACAAACAATATTGTTTTTGGAGCCCTGTCTGCACTTCTGGTGAATCCATCACCAGCAAATTCAAGCTTAAGTGGGACACGGACTGGAGAGAAATATTTTATAACATCTGGTATCATGCCTATTTTTTCTTTTTGATCCTTAGCTGATCTGCAGATTTTAAAGTTCATAGAGAGACACACCTGCGGCGGCCCTTTCTATAATCCATAATTGTCTTCGGGTGAAAAGCCAAGAGGATTCATGTTCTTCGTGTCGAGACCGAGCTGCGGCTCGTCCCAAGGCGGCCGAGACGTCTGACTGAATTGTCATCTCGCAGGGCTTTTATAGAAATATTTAGGGGAAATAGTGTTGGGAGACAACAAACACACTTACTGTGTTGGATTGTTCTGTTCGGTCACCCTAAAATATTTGACATGTCAACATGGTGTAAACAAAAAGATCCGATTGTTGAGCAGTGCCGGGTGAGTCCGGAGTGAGTCTGCTGGTGCCGTACACAGCCTGAGCTGTTTTATAACCAAATACTGCACACACATCTCACTCCACCGGCAGCTGGAACTCAAAGCTTCTGTTCACACTTGATCAATTAGGGCCGTTAGGTTCACTGGGACATGTAATCTGAACACAGACGTATATAGAACAGATCAACCAACAGTGTGATGCTTCTACTGATGAGCTGGGCGGTCTCAGTGTGATAGCATGTACGATAGCTGAATGAATATAATACCTTTAAGGTTCCAGTAAGGAAGCTCTCGGGTTAAAACAATTACCCAGTTAGGGACTGGTACTGGACTGGCAGCCTTACTGGAGAATATGAAGAAAGCACTTAATATACACGCTACACCTCCCTGTGCTTGACACTGTCAGGTGTCTGTGTAGTGGCATTATTGTAGTGTATTATATTATATACTGTTATATTATTATTATTATTATTATTATTATTATTAGAACTACTCCATGGATAATGAGCAGTTATACACAATACTTCATATCTGAGCAAAGGCAGGAAATACAGACCTGTGTATCTCCTGTTTAAGCATACGCATTTCACTATGTCCAGCAACAAATAACTGATTACATGTCACTTGCCAACATATTACTACAATTGTGAGCAGAAATATCCAACATGTTTAAAGCACAATTTCAAGTCCATGAAGCAGTAGATTAAAAAAAAAAAACGACCTAAGCAGAATTTTATTGCTTGTACATTTGACGCGGTCCAGGGGTGTTTACAACCGTGTTTGGCGCAGGATCAAAAGTCCCTGGTGGCATCTGATCCAGAACAGAAGTTGAAATGTAAACGGGAGTAAAGTCAACACTGGGAGCAGACAGCAGGGAGATTTCAATTGTTGAGAATTACTGGACTATAACCTGCATATGTGGGGCCAGGGATTTCCATAGCAACTAGGAGCATACTATGCATAAATTTAATCAAATTAACCTATTAAGTCAAGAAGTTGGAGTCAGGAACAATGTCTCCGGGGGAATATATTAACTAACATGTTTGAATAACAAAGCCAGTCTTTCAATCCAAATGAACTGCTGCTAGTGCTACAAGGCAGAATTCATATTCAGTGTGTCGGTGTGCGAAAATGTGTGTGTGTGTGTGTGTGTATGTGTGGAGATGTCTTCAAGGAATGCCCCATAAAATGAAATGTCTTACAACAGGGATCTCACAACAAGAGCCGAGGATCGCTGTGTCTCCGCGGGTGCGTTTCATCACTGATGCCCCCCTCCTGAATGAGTGCAGCCCGTGACCTTTGACCTGTCATCTCCCATCATGCCTCTGGCTGGGTGCAGGAGCTAGTGTGCAGTGGCGCGTGCACATTCTCTGTTCAGGCGTGCAGGGCGCTCGCGGCCCCCCGGGGGACACACCGTAGCCCCCCCACCAGTCCCGTGGCCCCCGCACCAGTCCCGTGGCCCTCTCACTGCACGTCCCCATGTCCCCACACAGGACGGAGGGACAGAGATCTCTGGCTACAGAGATGGATGGACAGAGGGAACTGGGACATACACCCAAGACCCTCGAATGGACTATTGCTGTTGGAAGTGTCTTGGCTCTCATATGTCATCCGGTCTCTGTGGAGCAGGTCTGAAATCAGCCAATCAGAACAGGATCCTAGACACTTCAGGTCACACAGGCTAGCGTGACTACAGAGACACTGTCCTCCAGTACCGAAGCGCCTGATAAATATAACCTGTGACGTTAGTGAACACAACAGTGCACAGAAGCACTCAACATGCAGGCAGCTCAGTAAAGGGGGGTCGTCTGAGCAGCTCTGAGCTGAATCTTCCAAATGACCAAAGAAAGGACCTGCTAATATGAATTTGGAAAATGCTGGATATCACAATTTAAACTCATGTTAAGGAAAACTAATTTAAATAAAATTAGAGAGAACATCAATTAGCAAAAAGAAGAAGTTGAGGAATTCATTAATTTGCATGTGAGACCTGTAGCATAATAAACACCACAAACTAGGTTTGAAATCTAAATGAATGTGAAACTGAGACAATTACAAAATCTAGATGATTAATCTAGAGATTATCCTGTATTAAAAACGAGAGAGTGAGAAATGATCCTGTATTAAAAACGAGAGTGAAAGACGATCCTGTATTAAAGTGAGAGAGTGAGAGATGATCCTGTATTAAAAACGAGAGTGAGAGATTCTGTATCTGAAGTGACAAACAAGAAGATAACCTTGACTTCTGGTTGCTAGGCTACAGCCAGTTAATACAGTGATTTGGTCTGAAGACATCCAATAATACACTTACAAAGGAGAAGTTAGAAGTGATGATGTGCTTTAAAGACGTGGGTGAAAGACACACTTATGTATGTACTGCTGTAAGAGAAACACAAAACACCAAGACTTCATAAGAACTGATTTGTTTAAATAATTAAAATAACTGATGACAGATTCTAGGTTGATTTGGTCTTCACGGTTTAAACAGTCATACAGGTAGCCCACACTTTCATCTGAAGGGAACAACTGCATTTAAGATGTATTTATACCAAAAACAAAAAAACAGTGTAATGAGTGAATATAACCTCTCTCTCTCTCTCTCTCTCTCTCTCTCTCTCTCTCTCTCTCTCTCTCTCTCTCTCTCTCTCTCTCTCTCTCTCTCTCTCTCTCTCTCTCTCTCTCTCTCTCTCTCTCTCTCTCTCTCTCTCTCTCTCTCTCTCTGATCATGTGGGTCCTGTTTCCTCCTCATGCTGACCTTAGTAGAGTGAGGGCTTCTGTGTGACTCAACAGTGAACTGAATATTTGTGTGTTTATCAAAATTCATATTCTGACAGGCCTAGAGTAGGAGGAAAGGTTCTATTTAGTTTCCATCTTGTTAAGTTTGGAAGTTTATTTTTTTTATTTAAAAATAAGCTAAAGCAAACTGCTGCCTAGTGTTTTGGAGGGAAGTAATGCCAGGAACCATTAATGTTTTAGCATGAAGCTAGCTGTGGAGAAGGTGTGTGTGTGTGTGTGTGTGTGTGTGTGTGTGTGTGTGTGTGTGTGTGTGTGTGTGTGTGTGTGTGTGTGTGTGTGTGCGCACAGCACACAGGGACAACGGCCAATAGGAAGGCTGGAACAGGACACCATGCATTTTTTAAATGATTCTCAAAATTTACTACAAATTTTTACTCAGTTAAATTTGACAGTTCCAGTTTATAGTTAGAAGTTAAATATTTGGAGGATTCCAGTGTTGACCCTTAGAGGTGTGAGAGTCATAAAAACTGAGGAGTCATAAAAATGGCTTCAGAAGTACAAGCTAAAACATCTGGTTCAGATTCTCAAACAAGTTTATGAGAGTCATTTGACACCAATTTAAAGTCTTTATATCTCATAAAACTTGCTAATCTTTGCATTTTTAACTTCATAATTTGGCCGTGTGGTTGGTGTGGTCAGGGCAGAGGCCGCTGTCACCAGCGTGCTGTTGTGCTGCTACCACTCCACCCACTCTAGCTCCTCCCACTCTAGCTCCACCCACTCTAGCTCCTCCCACTCTCTCTTGGCTCTGTGCTGGATTCATCGATATCTCTCTGTTCCCAAATATGGAGCCTTTGGCATTTTCTAAAACTCGACATCAAAATGATTACATGCATTTCCCCAAACTCAAAAGACAGAAAAATTTTTTTGTCATGTCACGTGGGATTTTAGCAATTTAAATAGTTTGCCATTAATCCTCAATTTTCCAAGTCCATTTTGGGATAATCTCACACTAATTCCCATCACACAGACGTTCTGTGACCTGTGTCATCCCTCTAGTTACCACGGAGACAAGGAACGCTGGTCTACCTCTGATGAAAGCACGAAGAGACTTCCCTTCAGAATGAGTGGGAGGAGTCACATGACTGAACATCAACCACTCAGGGCTCAGCTACAGGGCTCAAGGGCCAATGGCAGCAGGGCAACTGAATGTCAGTTAACTGAGAAAAACTATGAGTCACTCACACAGACACAGTGAGAAGAAAAATACACAGAACAGGAGAAAACAAAATGGTGAGGAAATTTGACAGAAAAAACATGAAGACGGTTAAACCTGTGAGCCTTTCTATGAGCCCGGCCAATGCAAATGTGAGGATGTGTAATCAGTAGCAGTAAATAAAATCAAAATGGCAAAAACTGACGTTTTAATTTGCTTGAGGGGGGGGTCACGGGGGCACGTGTGAAAGCGTTTGGGTTTGGTTCTCGAGTGTGGGCCGTGTTTACTCAGAGCAACACAATTAAAGAGTCGCTGTAATGAGTAAGATAAGAGCAGCCTGGAGAAGACACAGCAGCCCCACACCAAACCCAAAACAGCAGGATGGACAGATGAAATCAGGAGGAATAAAATATGGCCAGGGTCTGTCTACAGGCCCATGGGGGAGGCAGTGGAGACACGGGGGCTGTCAGCGGTGTCCCCTGAGCCCAAGACTGATGCACTGCGGGGAATGATAAAGAGAAAAGAGAAAAGATTCAATACTCATTTGAACCCAGGACTTTAATTGTGGGGGTTGGTTGGGGGTGAAGTGTGGGGGTTGCATGGGGGTTGGATGTAGAGAGACAGCAGAGGTGTGGGTGAAGGTCTCACCTCATCCCTGTCCATCAACACCTCTGCTCCATGTTCTCAGACCACCAGTCACCCTACAGTCACTACCATCTCTGTCTGGTGTGGTTGATCTTGCATTAAGGCAACTGTCGTTTCTGTGAAGACCAATGCTAATGAAACGTAACGTAAGCCCCGAAGGCAGACATCTCCTAATGTTGGTAACTCTGTGGATGTGTGTGTGTGTGTGTGTGTGACATCAGTGGGCAGCTCCTGAACTGTCAAATGTTCAGCTGTAGTCTCTTAGCTGTTTACATTGTGCATGCTGGAGCTGGAGACTGAGGTAATTACAGGGTTCTGGTGGATCTGCAGGGTTCTGACAGCTCCCCCCGCCCACATCGACATCCATACCAAACGGCAATAGTAATAAACTACAGCAATAAACTGACAAACTGCAAACCAAGAGGGGTCAGGAAGTGCTGATGTCAGATAGGCTGAAGGGCCATAAAGATTTGGACAAGGAGTCTGTTATGGGCTTCCAGCTTGGAGAGAGGACCCAGACGCCTCTGGTGTAGCCCAAGGCAGACAGACCATCTTGGCCGGCTGGAGTTCTTACCAAACAGAGAAATGACATCACTGTGGGGCGGAGCCTGTTCATAGAATCAGGAACAAAACCAGGTGTCAAAACCTTCAGGTGTGTTTCCCTGTGAACCACACCAAAGAGCAGAGGGCAGTGAACTCACTCAGGTAGAGAGAGGTAGACATGAGCTCCATAGTGAAGAAGGGAGAGGGAGGGAGGGAGAGAGAGAAAGAGAGAGAGAGAGAGAGAGAGAGAAAGAGAGAGGCAGGGTAACATATAATATGAAAGTAATATGTAATTATTATTAGGGTTTTAAAACACGCAATTCACTCTCTCAGCCCATATATGGCATGTAAGATGCACAAACAGCTCATTTTGAAATCATTGTTTCTCATTTACATATCTTTGCCTACTCAGCATTAAGTGTAGCTCCGCCCACTTTGCAGTTCAGAGTGCTTTAATGGAGCACAATACTCGGGCGAAATTACATGAAATCAGTAACTATGGCAGCCTTTTGGGGGGCAGCCCTTAAGAACATCAATAAGATCAGAGATTTCTTGACAAAACCAGATCATGATAAACGTATCACGCTTCTGTCTCCAGCAGGGTTGGTTACTGTAATGGCCTCCGAACAGGACTCCCCCGAAAAGACCATCAAACAGCTACAGCTGATTCAAAATGCAGCTGCTAGAGTCACTATGAGCAAACGAAGTGATCACATCACCTCCGTTCTAAGTCCTTACACTAATTCCACAATACAGGATAGACTTCAAGGTGTTATTACTGGTCTATAAATCACTAAATGGTGTAGGACCAGTGTATCTATCTTATATGCTGCAGAGCCAGGCAGGAATCTTAGGTCACTAGGAACTAATCAGTTAGTCCTGCCCAAGGTAAGAACTAAGCAAGGAGAGGCAGCATTTAGTTATTACGCTGTTTCTAAATGGAACCAGCTGTGGGAAGATACTAGAAGAGCTCCAATGCTGGATGTTTTTAAATCTAAGATTAAATCCTACTTATTTGGACTGGTCTTTGATTAGTGTAGGTACCATAAATGTAGCCTGTTTCGTTTAGTTTACTTATCTTTTGCCTATTATTATCTTTGTTCTTAATTATTTTATCTTAATCTTATTTTAAGTTCTATTTCATTTATATAAATTCAATATTTAATTAATTTAGTTTTCTATTTTTATTCTTTTCAAATCTCGCTTTAATTTTTATGTATTATATTTTGTGGGCAATGACCTTCCCAAGGTGACGTAATAAACTTCTTCTTCTCTTGTGTGAAGCACTTTGAATTGCCAGTGTGTTTGAGAGATGCTATGAATAAAGTTGCCTTGGCTTGCCTAGACATCCAATGAACAGAGTTCATTTAGCCAACACTGCCTTAAAGGCACAACAACTGTTTATGGAACATAAAACCACACAAATGTTGTAAGTGCACATGAAGGAACTATGAGAGCACTTCAGGATATGAGGGCTGTGATTATGGGTGGAGGATGGACCGCCATGTTAGAAGTGCAGGAGGGTTCTGGGGTACATCTACATAAAACAGAAATACAGGAACACGAAGAACATACAAATATCACCTGCAGTCTCACCTGCAGGATTAGTACTAATTTATTTCAGGATTATTTAGTATTTCAGTAATCCATCAGGCATCTTATCATGTGAAATCATGTGACCACACTGGACACTTTGATGGAAGTAAAAATCCCTGCTAATGCACTAAAACCATTTCCCTTTATTTAAACAGCATTGTTAGTAAAATATATATAGAAAAATTGGTTAAATAATCTTATAACAATTTTTAAATATCCAATATTCAAAAATATTAGTGGCTGAAAAATATCTGTTGTATATTTAAATGTAAAATATTTAAAATGTTAAAATATCTACTTGCGAAGACATTTTATGCAGTGTAGTAACCTAGTGGAGAGAACAGATGAGCTAAAGTTTGTGCACTCATCAAGATGACAGGTGCACCTAATACAATGGCCAGTCAATAAAGCTACAAGACCTCCATTAGTGTGAGGGTCTCCATTAGTGTGAGGGTCTTCGTGTCACGATGGTCGTGTCACACGGTACGCCACTTGTACCATGCGTGTTGTATCTCATACATGTTCCCTTAATAGCAAGAGACGATGGACAAGAACGCAGGAGAAACTGAGATACCCAACAATACGGAAGCTTTTTATTGAGTTATTAGGAGTGAAGGAGGTGAACACACAGTGCTACAGGAGCTAACATGTAGCATACATCTTAGACAAAGATGAACAGGAGAGAGAGAGAGCACACATGTGAGAGACAGACAGAGAGGGAGGGGGATAGACAGAGGGAGAGAGAGGGACTGGGAGAAAGGGACAGAGAGAGAGAGGGAGAGAGAGATGTGGAGTGAGAAGGTGAAGGGAGGGAGAGGGGAGAGAGAGTGGGAATATTCTCACCATGAGAAGCTGTGAGGGGCTCGAGGAAGAAAGAGCATCTGGGCTGAGGTGGGGGACACGGAGACAAACCAGCAGGACGAGTCAGGAGACACAGGGACAAACAGGCAGGACGAGCCAGGAGACACGGAGACAAACCAGCAGGACGAGCCAGGAGACACGGGGTCAAACCGGCAGGACGAGCCAGGAGACACGGGGTCAAACTGCTACACGAGGATCAAGAGGACAGAGTGGACTAAAGTTCAGAAGGAACCCCAACGCTGGGATACAGAGCAGGAGCCACGAGGGTGAAGACCACAGGTAAGGTGAAACACTCCGCTCCTGCATTACTCACACAGCTCCCCCCCCACCCGTGATGCTGACCTGTACAGGCTGACAGGAGAGAGGGATGGTCCATGGGAGGACAGAAAGAGCAGGGGGATGGAGGGATGAAAGAAGAACAAGAGATGGGTTCTACGGGGCAGCACAAGAAAAATACCAAAAGGGCCTGCAGGAAACACCGTGGCCTTAACAAGTGTATCTAATGTGACACCACGTTCAAATACTTAATAAGATGACCAGGTCTGATTTTTGCTTTCTGTCTTAACTTGCAGTATGACAAATTAAGCGGTGTGTCATTGTGCCTGACACCGTATGGCTAACTGAATTAGCTTTAACAAAGGATTCTTGATAGATTCTGTGCAATTACAAGCAGAATCACAAACATAATGTGGTTTTGTGATCCTGTCGTCATCCTGGCTGTGGTGTGTGTGTGTGCCGCAGGGTCTTATTGAATAAGCCATAAACCTGGATTGATGTGCTGGGTTTGAGGCGTCAGCGGGAAATTCAGATTAAGGATAAATGCCACGTGGGCAAGCACAGGCATATGCACTATCTGTAAATCACTACTGGTGCAAACAAGACGTGGGTGTCTGCCCATAACAGGCCTGGAGCCACTGGAGAGAGAGACGCTGACACACCAATCTAAAAAGCCATTGAGGAGAAGAAAAAATAGAGAACAGTAAAACGGCCCTCTTAATAGAGATGTAATCTGCTCTGGTGGGATGCACGTGTGCTCTGCACAGCAGGTGGAGAGACGCACCTCGTAAACAGAACTATAAAACGCTGCCGCGCAGTAGACGTCTGCATCGATTTTGAAGCGATGCTGCCACCATGTGGCGAGATATTAGAATACACAAAGGGCACAAAGTGCACGATAACGGTAATGGCGGGTCTTCTCTTTAAACAGGTGTTTTCCGAAACCATCCAGTGATGCTAATTCGACTTCTCGTCTGCTTGAGTCCCTTTGTGACTCAAACAAACGGGTGAGTGAACATGTTTTTGAAGATATTCATTTAGAAAAACTAAACAATCACACACAGAATTCAGCTCCCTCTCCCTCTCTCTTTCTTTCTCTCTCTCTCTTTCTCAGTGAGATGGGCTTTCATGGGATTAATTTTGGGGACTGGAATGAATCTCAACTCCAGCCCACCATCCAGAAGCTGATGAAAGGCTACAACCGCTACCTGAGGCCCAACTTCAACGGTTTGTGCAACACTTCATGAAAGTGCTACAAGCCCTACAAAGGTCCTTCAACCATGGCTTCACCACTAACCCCATGATCCATGTTCTCCAGAAGGCCCTGTTGAGATTGGAATGAGTCTGGATATTGCTAGCATCGATGCCATCTCCGAAATCAATATGGTAGAGTCCATTGTCACTTTTTCCGCACATGATTCAAAAGTGTAATCGTTGATATTTATGGTATCCACACATGGCAGTATATGGAGTAACAGACCCGTTGTTCATGTGCACAATGTCTTCACTAGGACTACACAGCCACGATATTCCTGAGGCAGCGCTGGCGAGATTCCCGTTTGGTCTTCCCCGGAAATGAGAGCTTGAGTCTGGACGGGCGGCTGGTCTCCTTGCTCTGGGTCCCAGACACCTTCATCCCAGACTCAAAACGCTCGTTCCTGCACGACGTCACAGTGGACAACAGACTCATCCGGATCTTCAGTAACGGCACCGTGCTCTATGCTCTACGGTACGACCCGCTTCGGCCTGCTAGACGGGTCAGAGCAATATTCACGACGCAGATGCGTGGATCAACCAGGGTGTGCTGAAAGGTCTCTAGACATGGGTCTCTGTCTTGATTGTAATCTTGTCTATCAGTTCCACCTCGTTTTGACCAGACTTCTCTGTGCTCTACAGTATTACAGCTACGATCGCCTGCAACATGGATCTTACCAAGTACCCGATGGACAGACAGCTGTGCACCCTGCAGCTGGAGAGCTGTGAGTGCTCCCACACGTTACATATTTTAGTTTGATTTCTCTTATTGTTTTGACCGAAACGGTAAACTGTATGAATGTGTGATGTGTGTGTGTGTGTGTGTGATGTGTGTGTGTGTGTGTGATGTGTGTGTGTGATGTGTGTGTGTGTGTGTGTGGTGTGTGTGTGTGTGTGTGGTGTGTGTGATGTGTGTGTGTGATGTGTGTGTGTGTGTGTGTGGTGTGTGTGTGTGTGTGTGTGGTGTGTGTGTGTGATGTGTGTGTGTGTGGTGTGTGAGATCAGGGGGCTATAACCTCCAGGACGTGGTGTTTTACTGGACCCGAGGGAATGACTCGGTGAAGGGTCTCGACACTCTGCGTCTAGCGCAGTACAGCGTGGAGAGCTACTACACGTCTGTGTCTGAGGCAGTGTACGAGACAGGTGATACGCCCTTAATACCAGCAGACAGGTGATACGCCCTTAATACCAGCACACAGCAGACAGGTGATACGCCCTTAATACCAGCACACAGCAGACAGGTGATACGCCCTTAATACCAGCACACAGCAGACAGGTGATACGCCCTTAATACCAGCACACAGCAGACAGGTGATACGCCCTTAATACCAGCATACAGCAGACAGGTGATACGCCCTTAATACCAGCACACAGCAGACAGGTGATACGCCCTTAATACCAGCACACAGCAGACAGGTGATACGCCCTTAGTACCAGCACACAGCAGACAGGTGATACGCCCTTAATACCAGCACACAGCAGGTCGACGTCTTCTGCCTCCACCACGCAGGTGTGCCAGGTGTACTGAGGTGTAGTCAAGCTGATCCTTTGTGTGCAGGTCACTACCCAAAGCTGGTGTTGCACTTCTCTCTGCGGAGGAACGTCCTGTTCTTCATCCTGGAGACCTACGTGCCCTCCGTCCTGCTGGTGGTCCTGTCCTGGGTCTCCTTCTGGATCAGCCAGTCCTCGGTTCCTGCTCGCACCTGCATCGGTCAGTCACGGTGCCGGGTCTGGAGATGGTGTGTTGTGTTCTTCGTGTGTCTAGTCCTCGTACTCAGCCCGTATACGTCTGACAGTACAGATGAAGTGAACTCAGTGAACTGAGGCGGCTCGTTACCTTAAAACACTCCAGGCAGAGAGCACAGCCGCTCTCTGACCGCTCACGCTGAGCTCAACAGCCCCGCTTGCTCTGATCTGTTCAACAGGAGTGACGACCGTTCTCACAATGACGACCTTAATGATGGGAGCCAGGACGTCGCTGCCCAACGCCAACTGCTTCATCAAGGCCATCGACGTCTACCTGGGCATCTGCTTCACCTTCATCTTCGGGGCGCTGCTGGAATACGCCTGTGCCCACTTCTACACCATGCAGCATCAAACCATCGTAGATGTTCAGAGAGTGAGTGTACACGCCCTCTACAAGCCAAAACCATGTTGTAATGTGCTAAAGCAGGGGTGGCCAACCCGCCAGAGACCTAGAGCCATTTTTTGTACTGTGTAACGGGGGGGGGGGGGGGGGGGGGGCGCGCGGGTTGGCCACCCCTGTGCTAAAGAATACAGCAACGGACGGTGGCATGGGGAGTTCAGACTGTTCTGGAGTCAGCAGCTCCTACCCAATACTACACGTGTCAATACAATGTGTTTTAATGTTGGCTGAATGTTCTAATTGTTTGTCAATATAATTGGACATTGTATATACGTGTATGTGTATAATCCAGGGAATCTTCTGAAACAAATCACTATTTGTAGAGGGTCTATATACAGCAATTACTCATGGTTTTCCTCATATATGCTGCATTATTATTTTAAAACATACATAAACATTCTGCCAAAACCAAACTATTCATGGCCTGGTTTCAGGAACTGCTGAAGGAGTTTGATGAGTCAAACGGCAACTGCTCCATCCAGCTGGCTCGTGCCACCACACCTAAGACGGACCTGACCCCTGACCCCCGGGAGGAGGCCCCCGCCCAGCCCGTGAAGCGTGAAGGGGAGGAGACGTCGGAGAAGCAGACGCCCGGCGGTGTCTTGTCCTCCGTCAAACAGGTGTCACGCAAAGCTGCGTCCTTGATGAGTGTGGAGAATCCCCACAACATTGACAGGCACGCACGAGCCTTCTTCCCCATGGCTTTCCTCCTGGTCAACATCCTCTACTGGCTGTATTACCTTTTTATTTAGCAGAATGGCTCTAATAAAGGAACCCATAACTGTAAGGACCAACTGTACTAATAAAACAAAAATGGTCAGGCTTAAAGTACCCCAGTTGGACCCAGTTACTCAAGTTGTGGTTACATGACCTCTGACCCAGGCAGGAGGAGGCAGCCTCACAGATGCCGGATGATTCGAATGTCAGTGGTTTCATCATCATTCTGTCTTTACCAATGGAAATCTATATTAAATCTATATTCATCTGTTTTGTCAAGTATGGCATCAGAAACCTGATTATTATTTCTATAAAACTTTCATGTGTATTTATTTATTTGCATACCTTACTCACCAAATTTTATCTTTAATCAGCGGGTCGAATATGTTTCTGTTTATATGAATATGCTTCCTTAAATGAGTGATAAGTCATTTGAACCACCAAAAAGTTGCAAACATTTATGAAAATGATTATTATTTTTACATTTTTGTTACAAAGCTCACATGGGAAGAATCAAATATCTTTATAGTCTTCAAATGAACCAGTTCACGCTCCAGAGTGGGTCCAGTTCAGAGTGGCTCCCCACACTGTAATAATGTCCAGACACCATAAATGTTCTAATGGCCTCCATGGTGTATTAATTAGCGTGTTGATGCGTGTGTGTTGGTGGAGATTCTAGCCAATCAGGATTCAGCTCTTGGGATGACGCTGTCCTGGCTCACTGCAGTGAAACCTGCCGCTCTCTCAGGAGAATAAAACTGCCATCATGACCCGACAAAAGAAGTTTAAGTAGTTTTAAAGTATATGGGTGAAGCACTTCACTCACACAGCTGATGAGCGGACTCTGAAATGTTCTGTTCCTCTGGAAACACTGAGAACATCTGCATCTTTTTACTATTTTTAGCAACAAAATTCAAGCCACAACCAACTTACCTGCTTTCTCCTACCTGTGCGAGCAGCTCTCCGGCCACGCGGTGGCAGTACAAGAACAAACAAATGAAAAAGAATGACCGCCGAAGAAATGGGAGGGACAGGGCATGAACCAATCAGAACGCAGGTTGCCGACCAATCAGAACGCAGGTTGCCATTTAAAACCGGGGCGGTTAAAACCAAAACAAACTCGTCTCGTTCCGGAGAAGCTAAGCTAACCGCGACACTCAACACTCAGTGCGCGTTCACGTGAAGTCCTCACGCGGTAAGTGTCTCCAGTTCAACGCGCCTTCTCGTAATATTTCACCTCAGACACCGAATTATCCCCATAACCCCAAAATAATCGTTATAAAACTGGACTGTTTCCTAGCTGACGTGTCGTTAGCCGCTAGCATGGTGGCGTCAGCGCGCGCGCGCAGCTACGTTAACGTCGCGCGGCGTTTACGAGGAACAAAACTGGCGACTTTTTCACCTCGCCGCTCACACCGCACCACGGAGAGGCGCCGCACGGGCCGCTGTAGCCGCGGAGCTAACTGACGAACAGCGCATGCGCGGCGAGGCAGTCGTCCCTCACAGACTAACTTGTGTTGATGATGGAGTGGTTCTGTTGCCTTTACTGCCCCCTAACTGCCCCCTACCGGGTACGTGTCGTTCAGGTCTGAACGGACGGTAGTTTCTCCGGTAGTTAAGGTGTGACACCATGGACGTGGCGCTGTACCTGGACCAGGAGAACGGCGCCCTCACCGGGCCCGCCAAGTCCCGCCACAGGCTGCGCTCCGCGCCCGGTAAGACCCGGTCAACACGTGTGTGTGTGTGTGTGTGTGTGTCTTCACATCTCTCCCCTCCCGCCTGGGGGGGTGTGTGTCCACAACCCCCCCCCCCCCCCCCCCCCCCCCCGGGTGACCCGCCTGGGTGAGTGACCCGCCCTGGGTGTCGTCGTCCCCCCCCCCCCCCCCCCCCCCCCCCCCCCCCGTGTGTGTGTCCCTTGCCTGGGTGTGTGTGTGTGTGTGTCTCCGTCCCGTCTGGGGTTGTTGTTGTTGTTGTTGTTATCGGGCTGTTTCTCTCCTCCTTCACAGAGCAGGTCCTGAAAACGCCTCTCAACGCCAAGACGCCGCGGCTCGCAGCGCCCCGGTCGGCCCGCAGAGCTCTGGGCACCGTGAACAAGACCGTGGCCACTCCTCGTGCGTCTGACCCGCGGACTAAACCCCTCGAAGTGCAGGTTAGCTGCTGAAATATCGCGGTGTTATTATTTTAAAACCTTTTCCTTTCCAGAATGTTCAGTGAGGTTGACTCTCTTCCATTGCAGTGTAAAGTTCCTCCCAAACCTGCTGTTGAGGATTATCCAGAGATTGAGAAGTGCTTTCCGTACAACCCGAGTGGTAGGCCCGTTTCAGAGTGCTCAGACATGATGATCTCCCTGACCAAGACTAACATTTGGTTTCATGAACCATCTCCAGATTTTGAATTGTACAGTGTACCAGATGACGTCTGTCTCAGCCGTTTCTCGCTAGCTGGTTTGGGAAGAGGGCAGTGGACTCGAGCGTTTCCTGAAGAGGACGTGATTGATATAGGCCTGCCACCATCACCTCTTAAACTCCCCTCAGGTATACTTAATCTGTTCAGTCCAAATCCAGATTAATTTAATGGGTGTGGTGAGATACCAAGTGCTTTCTCTTCACTTACAGAGGACTGTAGAGATGACCTGGGAGCCTTCTTGGAAACGATAAAGGAGCTGACTGTGGATTTGCCACCCGAGTGTGATTACTGAGTCTCATTATCTGTCTTGATGTATTTTCTTTTAAAATAAAGGTTCTGTTTTAATATCACATTTGTATTGAAAATGTTTGATATTTGGTACACCACTGCTCCTCAGGGTCTACTAGACTGCTCCTCCTTTGCTGACAGCTTCAATGTCATTTTAATAATATAAAATGCCTCTGTACAGGTGCTTGACCTCCACTAGAGTAGAAATGTGGAATGAAAATGCTGAGGTTGGTGCACTAGTGTGCCATCTTTTCCTTGAAAAGTTAGACCAATCAAAATTGTGCTCTGGTAATGTGACCCAGCCCCGGATGCTTGAATCAAGACCGTGGAGCTACTATCTGGTTCCTGAACTCGGTGCAGGTGAAGTTCTGTGGAGTGGGGTCGTGGTGCCTTTAGTGAGCATCATTTATCCTGTTGAGTTCAGTCGTGACTGTGTTGCCCTGCTGGGAGTCTCCATGTTCATGCATGCAGCCATGACCACATGACCAGCAACTGTCTGTTTGAGGCATTTATTAATGTTTCCTAATTTATCTGCTTGTCAAAGACAATAAAGTGCATGTGTTGCTCACATTAAAATGGTGTGACTGTGATAAACATTGTGGTGGGGGAATGGGTGGAAAAGTATTGGGGACCGAGGCTTAGAAAATTAAACTAAAATGATCATATTGACTTTTGTTATAGCACATCACAAGACAACAGAGTATAATCAAAGGTACAATGTTAATAGCACCACTTTTGTTAAAGGTTAGCTCGGGAATGTGTAGATAGAAAAAAAAAAGACGTAGTATAAAACCTTTCCAAAACAGCAGTACTGATCCCTGTAGTGGGACATTTCAAAAAGTGATTGAGTACAAAATCAAGTGGCTCCCTGCCAGTGTGCCTCTGTTCACATTCACATCTTTCTTTACTGTGCTGTCTCAAACCTGTCCCCCTCCTGCTAATACAGCAATCAGACTACACTTGCCCAAGTCTCTCACTCCAGCTCCCCGCTACACTGCTATACTGGTCTTGTAGGCACCACTGCAGAGGTCCTGACATCCCTGCCTGTGGCATTGTGGGTACTTTTAATACAGTAATTCCACACTGATCCTCTTAATAGGTTTTATCCTCTGAAAATAAGTGAAGTAAATTTGAATATTTGTATGTGCCACACATTTCCTGATGAAGATGGAGTGAATTTGACTTTTTCCCCCCAAACTCATTCCATCTCTTTCAGACACGGCTGATTCCACTATGCTGGTCATCCAGGTGAGAGTACCACTCCCAGACAAGCAGTACGGTGTGTTGTGGACCGCAGGTGTGTACGCCACGCTGGGCGTCTTCCACAGGGACAGCTGCAGGTCCTCCAGTTCACTTTAACGCCACAAAATGGTCCAAGATGTCTGGCCAGCCACCGGTTCCTCTTATGTTGCCCTCTTCGACTCCCACTCCTGTAACAAAGCCAGCATGTAACTACCCAGGCAGGAACACCTCCACTAGCTCAAACAGTTGTGTTGCTGCCCAAACACAGGAAGGATTTGGTGGAGAAGCAGGTGTCTATGGCAATGAAAACAGATTCTATCACCATTTATCTTCATGGCAGCAGTAAATGGTAAACTTGTGTTTTTCTGACAGGATAAGTCCAGGGCGATTGAGGCCCATTAAAACCTCACTGGCAGTTGATATATTTAATGCAATCCCACTGACCCACCTGCAGAACACGGTGCCCTTTGTGTAACTTGGTTGCTTGGTCCAGATGCAGGCAGTGATTTCTTTAGTCTGTGTGTGTAGTGGTTTACCTTGGCTTTCTGCATGACGCTTCCCTTTGTGGACGCATAGATGGACGGGGGACGCTTGCGTAGTTCGGACGCGCAGTTGACCGGTAGGTAGGGGTCGACGTGTGGCGCCTCACTCTGCCGCGTCTTCTGCAAGAGAAATTACGCAAATCGGCGTCAGTATGACGCGGTCGCTTTGCAGAAGGCTGCAGCACACCCAGCGTCTGGGCCGCCCCCGTTAGGGCCGTGCGGTACCTTGATCAAGGGCTTGGTGTGCATAGGGGCTCCCAGGGCTCCTCCTGCCAGAGACTTCTTCAGGTTCTCCTTGACCTGTGTGATCTTCAGCTCCAAATCGACGAGCTGACCCTCCTTCACGCGACAGCTCTCCTCCAGCCGGGCCACGCACTCCGCCAGCGCTCGCCGCTGCTTGTCTGCACCAGCACACGCGCCATAACCGTTAACATCACCAACAGCGCACAGTAACGCAGGACACGGCGGCCGTGAGACGCGGAGTCCGGCCCGCACAACAGCAGCAGTGTTACTGGCTCTGTGGGCTCAATCCGGCCTCCAGCACCTAATGAAATTATGTAGAACTTCTTTACACTTGACCGCTGTCAAGAGAAAGAGGCCCTCTGAGATTCACGCTCAGCCAAATCAGTGGGACACACACACACACACACACACACATTATACACATACACACACACACACACACACACACACATCTGCTGGAGCTGAACACATGTTCTCTGGACTGCTGTGGCAGTTTCACAAATATCCCCTAGAGGGCACCAAAGCTGGCCAGCAGATGGAAATTAAGCTTCAATTCGTTAAAGACTCCAGTCAGCAGAATAACTATTGACAAGTTACTAAAATTATGTTATTTGTGTAGGTCACCAGAAGCAACACACTACATTAAAAAGACATTATGAAGAAAAACTGCATGTTTACATCGGTGAAAATGGCCTTGTGCAAATCCTGTAGTGTGTGTTCTTGCCTGTTAAACCACATTATAACTCCACTGTGTTGTGATGAGTGTGAGCAGGACACTGACCCGTCGCCCCCTTCATCCTGTTCTTGGTGTCTCGTTTGTCCTTGCGCAGGGAGATCAGGACGTTCCTCATGCCGTCTCGCTCCTTCTCCAGCTCCTCCTTCTCCCCCAGGTACCGCCGGGCGTCCTCTTCGGCCCGCGTTTTCCCATACCTCCCATACTGGTTCGCACCTAAAAGTGCAAGAGGGGTCATAGGTCAGAGGCGGGGAGGTTGTGGGAAGGTATCGGGCGCTCTCAACTCCTCTGCCAAGGTCGCGGAGAGGTCAGGAGGGCAGGGTGGAGTGGGGTGCGGATCAAATCGAAAGGTCAGTAGAGGTGAGGTTGCGTAGCCGGGCTGGGGCCCAGCGGGGCACCTTTAAAGTGACGGTGCGGGAACCCTGAGAGCTACACCTCACCACACCACCCTCTCCACCCCCCTCCACCCCCCTCACCACACCACCCTCTCCACCCCCTCCACTGCTGCACTGCACTAGACGCTCGTCTTGGCTTATAGATCGTAATCGGTACAGAGCTTATGGAGAAAATGCAAAGTATCAGAAAGTGAAGTATGTTTATATGTGTGAAATAAGTGTAGGTGTGTGTGAAACATCTGTATCTACATCTGTGTGTATGTGAAGTGTGTGTGTGTGATTATGTACATGTCTGTGAAGTGTCTGTATAGTTGAATGTGAAAAGTGTTCGTGTGTGATAAGTGTGTGTGTGTCTGCGTGTGTGTGAATAGCATCAGGCGTCTCGTGCTGACTCACTGGAGCCGTGGCGTTTGAGCGCCGTGGGGGGTTTGGTCCCGGTCCGGTCTGTGCTGACCAAGCGTCTCTTCACCAAAGACCCACTGTCTCTCAGCCTCAGGTTTTCCTGCCAAATGAGAAGAGAAGGCGTGTTTCACAACACTGCCACGCTGTTAGGAGACGGGGCTGTGGCAGTGATGCGCCGTGAGCTGTAGGGGGCAGTGTCTCAGTGAACCCTGGTGTATACGCTCATTCCTCAGGGACAGACGTCACACACCGTCCTTCTAATGGAGACACGGGTGTGTGTGTGTGCATGAGGTCATAGAGGTGTGTGTCCTGCTGCCAAGACCAGTGGTCTACACTTCAGCATGTGAAACAGATACAGGGCATCGTGTTTTCGGCCTGGACCACTGAGCAGGGCGGGGGACGATCTCGGACAGCTGTAGAGAACGGAGACGGCGTCATTTTTCAACGCTCGACACGCACACTTCAAAGGGGGATCCTCTGTCTAGTAGGATTAGGACATTAGACCGGAGCCTGACTGACTTTGGGCTGACCTGGGTCTCTCCGAACGGGGACCGCGAGCACCGTGTGTACGTAAACATGCATTGGGCTGTGTGGAGACAACAGGTCCTCACCCGGGTGTCCTCACAAGGGACCTCGTCGTACGTCCTGGACTCTGTGGACGTCGCCCATCTGAACAAGGAAGAGAGATTAAGCGTGCCGGTCAGTGATCTGAAACGAAGCCGCACGATGCAACGTCCCACAATCCCGTTCAGGCATCCCTCGTTCACTCACAGGAAGGAGTGGCGGGCAGCCGTGCGGATGTTGGCGATGGTCTCCACGTCCACGTAGTCGTAGTGCAGGGACTCCGGGTCGGCGGAGGAACCGGTCTCTGCCAGCAGAACCCCCAGCCAGCGGCCCAACTCCTCAGAACCGCGCGCCTGCCCAACACACCCCGCCCCAATGATCAGCGAACTTGTTTAGTTTAACGTGACACAGCGCGTTCACGTGGAAACATCAGCACCTCCAGAGCTGCCACCTCACTGCCCCCCCTCAGGATCCGCAGGGCAAAGGGGTGTTTGGGCCCGAGGCCCGGCAGGACCTCACAGCCCCGCAGAGCGATGGTGGCCTGACACCTCTGACCACCCTGATCCTGGTGCATCTGCAGGGAACCACCGCTGACCCGACACCAGTGCTCCTTCCAGGACTGGTTCACCAGAACACTCAGATAACCTGCCACACACACACACACACACACACACACACACACACACACACACACACACACACACACGAGGCTTTGAAATACCACCATCCTTGTGCTCTTTGAAGATGATCCCTTCTAATCCATGTTCAAGCAGTGTAGAAGCCTGACTAAGGGGGTAAGAGCTCCTGATTGAAGACTGGGAGGGTGATACAGGAGCGGTAGTCTCACCGCAGCGAGGGTCTTCCTCCAGCGAGGGCGAGCGACTGTCTCCTGGGAGGGGGGGCTTCCTCCGGGAGAAACTGATGATCCGAGTGATCTTACGCCCTGCCACCCTGCTCATCGTGCCAGTCAGCTCTGACAGAGCCCCCCCGCTTGGCTTTACCTATAAACACACACACGGCATGAGAAAAACACACACACTCTCCAGAGTGCATGGTTTCAAAAGGTTGAAAAAACTGATTGTGAGCCGTTAGTCATCTCACATTCTTGACACTAAAAAGTGGTAATGTCACTGCACAGGAACTCAGGCCTGAGATTTCACACACACACACACACACACACACACACACACACACACACACACACACACACACACACACACACACACACACACGCTGTAGGTCTTTTCGTCTGATTTTGTGAATATGTGAGCCCAGTTGCATCATGAGGGAAGGTAAGAAAGACACGACTGTAAATGGTGAAGTGAACATCTCACCCACATCCCGGCCGTCACGGCAACCGTCTCCGCTCAGCGCGCCGTCCGAGTCACACGGGGGTTTCTCAGCACACGGGGGTTTCTCAGCAGACAGTCTCTGAGGGAGGAGAGTCACGATCACCAGCTGAACTCCAGCAGCTGCAGTCAAAACAAGCGCAGAGAACCCCTGCTGGTTCTGCCTTGTTTTGTGTGGGTCAGAGTGGGTCGGGGTGGGGGGCCTTTGGCAGGGTGAGACACAAACCGGGAGTTAAACAGGAGGCTCAGCATTCCAGGGGGGGAGTCGGGACGGGTTAGTCCGGAAGCAGAGGCCCAGAGTCCCACCATATCTGACCCCTCACCGGCCACAGCTGAACCAGGCTAAATGTGCAGCACCCACCCGCTAAACACACCCACCCTCCATAACGGACACACACACACACACACACACACACACACACACACACACACACACACACACACACACACACACACACAAACACACACACACACACACACACACACACACACACACACACACACACACACACACACACACACACACACACCATGTGCAGAAAGAAAGAGAAACTCTGAAAGGCAGAGAGACTCGTGCTGTGCAGTATAAGTCAGGAGATGCTGCATGTTTGGTACGACATCAGCAGATATAATCATGAGTAGATTCTGTAGAGGTGGGTTCATTTATTCATTAGCATGGAGGTTTCAGTGAGATCACCATTTGGATTACTAATGGATTCCACAAACATGACCAAGTCCTATGGGCCTTTCGATCTATGCTGCATGACATCCAGGAACGTGTGTGAACTGTGTAGATGACTGGAGATGCTCCACCACGGAGCTTCACGAGCCTGCTGTACCTTGTCCAGCTCTGTCCTTCTGGAGGTCACGGGAGATGTCGAGCTGTCCAGTCCATTCCCCAGACTGCTGATTTCACGCACCACCTAAAACCACAAAGATCTTCACATCAGCAGCTCCCAGCGTGCGCGTGGTCAGATCTCCTGGGGCAGGAGGTCTAGAATACATCCACAACGCTGCGTGTGCATTCATAATGGACGGGCGCCCAGCTGTGGAGGAGTTGAGAAGCCCCGTGTGAAGTGCACACTCACCCGCAGCCATTTCTCCGCCTGTTCCTTGCTCTGTACGGCCAGCACGAGGGCTTCTCCGCCAGGCAGAGAAAATCGAAGCTCGTGCTTCTTCTTACGGCCGTCCTTGGGAACGTAGATGACGTTACACAGGCTGAGGGGCAGGTCCATGTAAGGGGACTGATCCTTGGAGCTTTTGTAGCACTGGCATTGGAGCAAGAAGCACACACACACACACACACACACACACACACACACACACACACACACACACACACACACAGTTGAATCCCCCCAGGTTCACACACACACACACACACACACACACACACACACACACACACACACACACACAGTTGAATCCCCCCAGGTTCACACACACACACACACACACACACACACACACACACACACACACACACACACACACACACACAGTTGAATCCCCCCAGGTTCACACACACACACAGTAGAATCCCCACAGGTTCACACACACACAGTAGAATCCCCACAGGTTCACACACAGCTGAACACCCATAAGTACCACATGTCCCACGTTTTCCAAAAATACAAACGAGGAAGGAGGTTTGGTCAGTATGCTCACATTATCTTAAAGAACCTCTAGCATCCCCATCCCAGCAGTGAGCCCTCTGGTTCTATCATTTATATTAGAACTCACCTGCAGTCTGTTCTCGCGAATGACCGTCAGCTGTTTGGCCCACTGGCCAAAACGTTTCTTCCTCAGCAGGAAGGCACAGATGTGACAGTCCCTCACCGGGGCCATGGAGTTCTCCTCCGACGGCCACTGGTGGGTTAACCGCTGCTTCTTCTCCTCATCTTCCTCATCATAAGACTCGTAGGAGCTGCTCGGAGCATCTGAATCGTTATCTGAAGGTCAAAAGATACAGCGGCCATCAAGTTCTGGAGCCGTATCACTGAACACTTTACAGCGAATGAGCAATGCAGTGTAAAGCGAATGAACACAATGAACCACAGGAATGAATTCAGCCCCTGAGAAGCCTCTCTGGAAACCCTGTGTCATACACGGGGCTCCGTGCCAGGCTGTCCCACACTCACAGGAGTTTTTCCGCCGGCCGTTGGTGCAGGCAGTGGGGTAGTTGTGCTCTGCATCTTCATAATATCCGTCCTCGATGGAGTTAGGAGGGCTGGAGCTACCTAGGGGTGAGAAAGGTCAGAGGGTAGAGGTCACATTCCACTGTTAAAAGACAAAAAACCCACGAGGTGCTGCACTGTACACACTCACCACTCTCTACCCTGCTCTGGACACCATGGTCTCTTTTCTAGATACATTATACAGATAATAAACTGTTGCCTTTGCATGGTTTGTCAGACAGCGTTCTGTATTCACTGTTCATCTCTCACTAGTTTGTGACCACAGTCCCCGTTTGTGCTGGTATGAGTGTAGCAGCTGCTGTGAGATACACTGGCAGGCTAACAGGTCTGCTACCCAACAATGTTCCACTAACAGTGGTCACCTGGTCCCTGATAGTGAGCTGAACTACGGCCAACACAAACTGGACATGACAACATATGGGCTGTACACTCCGAGTGTACATGTGTTTCAAATAAATGTTTCTAATAAAGCAAAGCTGTGAGTTCATATTGGCTCGCGAGCGAATACAGGGCGGCTGCTGTGATCTGCCATTAGACGTCATTTTGTAGATATAGAACATATGGATTATGGGTAATAAAAATGCCCATAACCCCCTGCAGTACTTCTGGGGAGGAAGAACTCACTGCGACGGGTGATGTACTCGGGCACGGTGCCGGGGCTGAGGGGTAGGGCCTCCTCGTAGTAGTCCTCCGGCGGGGGGGTGGTGGGCAGGGGAGGGGGCGTGTCCGCTCGTCTCTGGGCAAACAGAGAGGGCAAGAGAACGCGTCAGGCTGGCCCCACACGCGTCCGCTCACGGTCAACATCTGCTTTTCCACACAAACCCGCACCATGAGGCCGACCGAGATGGCAGGCCTCCACGACTCAGCACGCCGGCCCTATAACAATGATATGTGACCCCTGGAGCGAGTCAAAGGAAAGCCCACAAAACATTGGCATCCTTCAGCCGCGAGCGTTGTTTTAATAAAGACGAGCAACAACAGACGTGCACCCACGGAGGGAAACGCTGTGTGTATGTGGGAGAACCGAGGGCTGCTTGTTCCTTCATTAATCCTGGATCTGTGGAGAACTGGTCAGATGGCTGACGGGGAACGTATGATGGTATGGTGACGATTTCAGGATGGCTCACTATCTCCGTGGCAGCAGTACAGCTGGAGAAGATCTTCAGTTCTGGGAGGTGAACGTTCCTGCGTTTCCTCACCCCGACTGAGCACCGTCCTTACTACAGACGCAAACGTGGCTACGTCCGTCGCTCAAACTCACCGTGTCGGGGAAAACGTGTAAAAACTGAAGAAGCTCATTATTTATGAGCAGGGAGATCCTTACGGGTTTGGAGGAAGCTGCTTGCTCGGTTTGGTTCTGGTCTTTCTTCTGCTCGTCTGCGTCCACTTTCAAGTCGTCAAGGTTGCAGTCTGGAAGAGGCGTCAGGAATGCTTTTAATAATGCATGTCTTTATGAGCGCTAGTGGGGAGTGTTGATCGAAACCAAACTTCTCAAACTTCTCACCAAACTTCTCAAAAAGGGACTCCACGAAACTGGTGCCGTTTCTGTAGACAGAGGTGTTCATGTACATGTAGTCTGACCCAGGGGCTGTACAGGGCAGAAGAGGCAGGTTAAGACAGAGATAAACACCACAAAACCACAAAACCTATTAAACATAATGTTATAAGTCACAATCTATTTCAGTAAAACGAGAAGGACTTCACGCTGATTTAGAGGAGCCTGCAGCTCACTCCAATACATCATGGTTCTATGAGGCACCTGATGGTTGAAGGTGTTTGAGGAGATTCCTCACTGCACTCTTCTTCTCTTCAGTAGCAGAGCTCAAGGTCTCGTGATCCAGCAGCTTCAGCAGGACATTCAGCTCTGTCACCAAGAGCTCCATTGCTGGGGGTGGGGGGGTGGGGGTCAAGGTTCAAAGTTAAAGGTCATCAGACAGCAGATTGTACGACCGTCCATACATGCCACAATTAGATCAATAGGGTCATCTGCAAATGCCCAATGATCACAGCCGATCAGCACACGTAAGAGAGACATGAGGAGTATTAATGTACCGATAATAATTAAGATGGGCCCCTCAAATACCTCCTGTACCAAAATGAGGAAGACAGAGGTGAAGGTGTGACTGTACACTCAAAGAAGGCAGGGAAAGATATCTGTAGTCTGCAGGCATCAACTGGACCCGATTTGGACCTCAGTACCTCCCCGAAAGTGGGGCCAGAGTTCTCACCCAGGAATGTGGTCCGTCTTGCTGGGATAACTGAAACTCTCCGACACAGAACCGGAGACCTGCCCTCTAACCTCTGGCAAACTGCCCGAGCTGTTGAGCCAACACCCTGCCTGCAGCAGTGCTGTGATCGAGCTGTACACCTACACACCTCGTGCCCTCTGACCTCTCCACCGTGGTATTCCCCACAAACACAGAATCCTTAACATCAGTTCGCCAAGATCCCATCAGCTGCACCTCAACCCTGGTTCTCAGAGAGCCTCAGCTCGTGGGCCGAACAGCTCACTTACAACAGTGGGGGGGGGGGGGGGGGGGGGGGGGGGTTAGATGTTGCTGCCCACGGGCTGCACAGATCTGTAAATCTACATTGTCCGTAGTGAGAGGTCCCCAAGTTCCAACCCAGAATGTTTGCATTAACTTGCACTGCAACAAAAAAAAATTAATAAATAAAATGCTCGCACTGCAAGTTCAAATAAACCTACCACCCAGTTTTGAGGGACTCAAAGTGGAATAATAAATCAGACTTTCAGCAGCATGCTTGAGACGAGAGTGATCTGGCAGGAGTGCTGTGCGAGTGGGCTCCCCCCCCACCGCCACACCCACCTACCCCCCCCGGCTTTATCCGAGGAAAATCAACGTCTGTGGCGAGCACCTCCTGACCCGACTGACATGAGCTCATCACCAACAGCACAAGCTCGTCGCTCCCACTCTGGAACAGAAGGGAAGGGACCAGAGAGGTGTGGAAGGAGAGGCCCCAACGTCTGTGTCCAACAAGCAGCTGGACAGCTTGGCTTGGACACGAGGAAGCGCCCGGCCAAGACTTCCACCTCAGGGACCGCCGGGGGGGTGTGTGTGGGGGGGGCTCGCAGTGATAAACAGGCGTGATGGGTCAAGACCCGAATTGATTTCATAAGCCAGCTCCTCAAACAATGTGCTATGCTCTAAAATCTATTTTAGAGGGGGAGAGTGACTGATTCTGCAGTACATTTCCGGATCATTCCATGTTTTCAATCGAAACAATCCATGCTCCGAAAACAATGGTTAGAAGCAACAAGAGACCATGTTAACAGGCGTCTTGTGTACCTGATGGTAAAAGAGGAGACACGATAACAGAGTTAAACAACACATTTTAGCCCCCCCCCCAAATCTCTTCTCAAACACATGGGCGATCGACCTACAGATTCCTGCTCAGCTCGTACTGAAGAACAGAACTGGAGCCCTGAACTCAACATCAGCCTTCTCCAAGGCACAGGTCAAAGGTCAAAGGGCAGTGGTAGTAGTACACACACACACACACACACACACGTGCACGGTTGCTTGTACACACCCATATACTTGGAAATCATCAAAATATTTTGGTTAGTGGAATGAAAAAGGACCCACCCGGTTTCTCGGTGCAAAAGACACAATACAAGGCAGAATGCCCTTGTTTGTTGTTGACTCACCTACTACAAAAACACCTCACTTCCTCCCAGCATGCCCGGCTGCTGCCTCCAGGGCAACTCTCACCTGTGTGCCAGTGTGTGTATGTTGAGCAATGTTTTGTGAATGTCTAAGCTTCCTCATTCAGGCTTGTTGACACAAGCCCCAGCCATCTCTCTCTCACACACACGCGCGCGCGCACACACACACACACACACACACACACACACACTGATGATAACCCCATTCAGGACACAAGGTTGAGCAGCAACTAAATATGCTACAACTGGGGGTGGGTGAAGCTGGCTGCCTCTCTCAGGATCTCTGGGAATACCCTCCAGAAAACCACAAGCTTGAAATTGTAGAAGGATCCACTATACAGTTTCAGCAGACCAACCTTCATATGGGTGTGGGACTCCAGGCTTGGGAGGATGTATTAGCCACGGATACTTTAGCATGAAATCTAGTGTGACATTTATAATAGTCAGATATTCTGTAATTGAGAATCTAACCTAGACATCCATCAGTAACAGAGACCAAGGAATGTCTCCGGGGTTCTGCGCACAGACAGGTACTGATTAACAGTACAATACAAGTCAATCATTTGAGGCCCTTTGAACTTCCAAGTGTATCATAAACACAGAGAGATTTAGATCACACAGTTCTCCAGATGTCAGAGCTTTTTAGTTAATCTGTTTTTAAAAAATAGCCCAATTGTTGAGTAAGATCTAGATCACCACAGCCAGACTACCCAGTGCTGGAGGTTCTTAATGAAAAGTCCTCCTCTGGGTCCAGTTCCAGCCGGCTTAAAGCAAACACCGGTGGGGAGAATCACACATGAGTCCCACAGCGATACGATCCCCCTGGAGGAGATCAGAAGCGGAGGGAGTCACTTTATCTTCGGCTGCACCTGTGGAGGGTCACTCGGCCAGCCAAGCCCAACATGGGCCTGCTTGCTCACACCCCTCCCGAAAGCTGCCCATGAGGTCCTGATAACACATCACAACAGCACACCGCCAAGCCAGAACTCCACACCGGCTCTCAGGGGCGTGTCCAGCCAACCTGCTGATGGCAGGCGTGTTGTTTTCTTTCAGCTGGAGTCTGTCCAAAATTTCTCTCTCTCTCTCTCTCTCTCTCTCTCTCTCTCTCTTTCTCTTTCTCCGTCTCTTTCTCCGTCTCTTTCTCGCTCACTTTACATGACCTGAGCTCGAGAAGCTATAGCGGGCGGATCATTCGAGCTGGATCGAGAGATCGGAGACTGACGCCTGCGGCCGTGCTTTTGAGATGAGAAATGAGGTGTTTTCCCCTCAGTGGATCTGCTGCTTCTGGGCTTACCAGGACTCACCGCCCAGACTGAGACCAGGCTGAGACCAGGCTGAGACCAGGCTGAGACCAGGCTGAGATCAGGCTGAGACCAGGCTGAGACCAGGCTGAGACCATTCCTCACATCCCCTCGAGCCCCTCTCAAACACCTTTAAGCTGCCAAAACCAGGATGTGAAAAGTGAGATTGTAAATTTATTCAGCTGTGAGACCTGTGAGGTACCAGAAAAAAAAACCCTGTAGCACATTTTGCTTGGGTAAGCAGGAACTGTGCTAGCTGAAACAGGTTCTTCTCATGCTCTCCAAGAAAGGAGTCGTTTAAACAGCTCTTCAGTGAAGCTGTTCAAAAGTGTTTAAATGACTGTGCTGCACTGTATTGTACTACACTGACACTACACCGTCTTGTAAACCACCAGTAAAGATAAATAACAAGAGAGTGAGTAATAAACCACCTACCAACCACAGCTGTAGAAGAGGCAATCGGACCCACCACCATCTTCCAGCACACAGGAGAAAGTCATATAACCATCCACAAAGGCAGAGTGAACGTGTGACCACTGGCTGGAGACAAAGCGTCTGTGAACTGGGCTCGAGTCAGACAACAAATGACTTAGTTTAGGTGCCGTTCCATCACCTTACATTCTCTCAGTCCCTCCCTCTCTCCCAATCCTCCTCCTCCTCCTCCTCCTCCTCTCTCTCTCTCTCTCTCTCTCCCTCCCTCGCTCTCCCTCATGGAGGTATCTGAGGATAGTTCTGGAGCAGGGGTATTTGCCCTCCCTTTCTGCTGTATCTAAGGTAGAACTGGGGGAGGGTGTTCACAGTGTGTGTGTGTGTGTGTGTTGGTTCAAGAGCCACCCAATCCCAGTCTACAATCCTAAGGGGTTTTAGAGCCCCCAGGACAGCCCTGTGTAAACACGCCCCACCCCCACAGCCTGAGCCCAGGGGCCTGATGTTCCTGTCGTCCCCGGACGGCTCCACGGGGGCCTGCACTCATTCTTCCTCACGTGATAGTGCTTAGATAACTGCTTTGCTCCACAGAAATGCTGCACTACAGTTTCTTTTTTGCAGCACCCTACAGCGCACACAGTGGGGTGTAGAAAAAGGTGCCCCGTTGGGCAGCCGTCAGGGTGCCTGTGTGCAGACGAGACACTGTCGACGTGCCCGGGCAGCTCTGGCCCCAGACACACACCCCCGAGAGCGCCACACAGGCCCGGGCATGCTAGCAGGTCTCCCCCTTCCACGCAGGCACACTCACCCGTGTGTGTATCACCACACACACACACACACACACACACACACACACACACACACACACACACACACACACACGCCTTTACCAGACTGCTTGGATAAACTTTGCTCCATCAGTGTATCCATCTCTGACATGACAGCAGACACGTTTCTGTCCTTTCCCAAATCGGAGAGTCCCGAAGGCACGTTAAGATCTGTCCCGGTCCCGAGAGACGCTGCAAGATGATGCCACTCAACGTTATCGGGCCGCCAGCTACGGCAGACGGGCAGGGCTTCTCCTCACATTCCACCCCAGAACCACTGACCACTATTTACTGTAATGTGTCCTAGTAATACATTTACTAGGACAAGACTCAAGTATCATTTGAGGTGTTATTATTCTTTTTTTAGCCAAGATAAATGAAAAAAAGCTTAATTCACTAGGCGCGTCCTGGAAACGCAGGCAAACGCTATGAACCAACAAGGGTTTATGGGTAATTTAATAAGATCTACAGCTGTAAATAAGACTCTAGCTCTCCCTCCTGATGTCAGTGTTCGAAGGGTTACTGCACTCTGCTGTAGACACACAGTGGACGGCCTTGCTGCAGTGAGGTGATGGATCACTTCAGCCCGTGGACTCTTCAGAGGTGCCGGTGAGGACAGGGAACCCATAGCACCACGAACATCTCAGCGCACACGCAGAGACCGCTGGGGTCGCACGGTCCAACCACGAGGAGAACCGGAGGCGTCGGACCGGCACCGTGGCCCAACAGCTGCAGTCCGTCTCTGATCGACGCCACACATCTGAGCGGAGGAGGGCGTTGTCAGCGGGGCTCCAGTTTCCAAGCGTGATCCCCCCCCCCCCCGGCTTTGTGAGATGACATCTCGCCTAAACGCTCCCAAAGTCAACAGTGAGGCAAAGTCGTCCAACACAAACCTCGCGTCCCTCATCAGATACGTGTTCGTCCCCGGGTTTCCGCACATGCTTGGGCTCTTTCGAAGTAGAGATGGCTTTACGCCCCAGTCTGATGAGTTCCATGATGGACATAACAAGTGACTCAGAGGAGATGTTACATAGAGATGGAGAGTGACATCACAGCCCATATCGCATATCACGCTATGAGATCACGACAGCCAGTATCACGCCGTGTGATCGCACGTAGGAACGCTAAGCACTTGCCACATCACGTTCGATGCAGTGATTAATTAATGTAGTGGGCGTGGACCGTCATGGTGCTGTTCTCTGATTGGCTGAGGGCCTCCAGTCACAACCGGGAAAGCTCAAACACTGTAATCCTCTCTGAACCACAGGCGATTTCCTAACCATGGAATTTCAGGTATATTCGGACCAACTAGTAAAATAAAAATATATTTAAATAAATAACAGAGAGCCAGGTCCTTGTGTGGCAGACAGGACATGTTGGGAGGTCTGGAAAAAATAAACAGCTTGGACAGTATGACGGGGAAGCTATATGGAGATGAGAGTTTGTCGTTCTGGAAGAGTAATGTGCTATTGTGTGCTGTTGCCTCCAGCGTAGATTTGAAAACAACTCACACACACACACACACACACACACAACACATACACACACACACACCCTTAGGACAAACATTCATGCATGCAGCCGAATCTGTTCTGGCACTTCCTCACACACCCACACACACACACACACACACACACACACACAGCTGTTAGTGGATTGGCAGGGCAGCGTTTTTCCCGTCTGAGCTGACGGCCATCACTTTGACCTCCTGTCCTCACTCAGTTTGGGGCTCAGTGGAGAGGTGTGTGTACACTAGCACACAGACATGCGCACATGACCTACCTTTGATTTAAAAAATGTATGCAGTCCCACCACGGTAAAGAGTAATGACTATATCAGAGGAGTGAGTATATCCGCACACCCCTTCCCGTAACACACATACACACACACACACACACACACACACACACACACACACACACACACACACACACACACACACACACACACACGAAAAGGTAGCAGGTAAGCATGTGGAAAAGCTTAGCTCTCTGGGCGCAATTTGAGACACACTATGTTAAAGGTGGTTCACAGTGTGTGGGAAAAGATTACAGATGAGTGCTGCTGCTTTATGATGGATGACAACATGCTTCAGGTCATCATTAAACACACACACAGCTCAAGATGAACAGTCTGCTTTATGATGGTTGACAACATGCTTCAAGCCATCATAAAATGAAGCTTCACACACACAAACAGTTAAAGATGAACAGCCTGCTTTATTTATTAATTAATTATTTTTTTACAGGCACTACTGATTTTTCAACCTTCTCAAGGTTCCGTATTCCCAAATGCATTAATCTAGTGTAGGGTTCAATGTACATCTGCATAAGAAAAGATTAATCCGTAATCGTCTTCCAAAGGTAAGAAATACCTTCTGCTTCCCTGAACTTTCATTGTTCTACATCAGGAAGGTTAAACAAAGTCTGAAGAAGCTCCAGGCATGTTGCCCACACCAGCTGGTTCACCACAGCCCCCCCTGGACATGCAGAGGTGGGCAGGGCCATTAACCCGCAGCTCCGTTACAGGACTGTAGCTACTGAACGGCTGCGGGACGTTAGCAGGAGGGCTCGGGGTCACCGTGAACATCCCGTACGCGCACACAGTGGCAGAGTTATGGGCTCCATTACTCCTAGTCACCTGCTTAAGCGTTAACCAGCTTTGAAGGCCAGTCTCGGCTCAGTGGGGTGCAGGAAGCTTTGATCTCTCTCTCTCTCTCCTTTCCCATCAAGCACTGGGGCTCCAGCACTAACAGGTCCCCGTTACGTTTGACCGAGCGTGTTCCTCCAGGAACCGTGAGAAGCTCTGGTTCAGGTGTGGAGGGAGAGGACGCTCCCCGAGAACACGACCAGATCAGTCAACACGAACGATATTAGACCCGAGGGAGTCAGCAGAGACGCGCGTGTAACCACCGAGCTCTCGCCCAAGCCCACGGAGGAGAGAGTAACGGAGTGTGTGATCAGTGCTCAGGTTTACTCTGCTTCTCATCACCCAGCCTGCAGGCTGAACCGGCACTCGGTTGCTCACAGCAGCGGGTCGTGTAACTCGCTCGCTGTGGCAAATGGGCCAAACAGGAAGTGGAGAGCTTGGGGAGTTAGTGAGAGGGCGTGGCAGGTGGGTCAAACAGGAAGTGGAGAGCTTGGGGAGTTAGTGAGAGGGCGTGGCAGGTGGGTCAAACAGGAAGTGGAGAGCTTGGGGAGTTAGTGAGAGGGCGTGGCAGGTGGGTCAAACAGGAAGTGGAGAGCTTGGGGAGTTAGTGAGAGGGCGTGGCAGGTGGGTCAAACAGGAAGTGGAGAGCTTGGGGAGTTAGTGAGAGGGCGTGGCAGGTGGGTCAAACAGGAAGTGGAGAGCTTGGGGAGTTAGTGAGAGGGCATGGCAGGTGGGGGCGCTCACTCCCGTCTCCAGAGCGGTTCAGAGAGAGCGGGTTCCCAAGCCGGAGAGGTCAGCGCTGACGGCTGGGGATGAACGAGTGTGGTAATGAGAGGCGACTGGCCATGGATAATGCTGACCTCTGACCCCACCACCACCCAGCCAGCACCTCCCCCCAACACCCTCCTTCACTGCACCCCAAGTCCGCTGCATGATTAGGGTGAGTTGAGCACGCTTCCGCACAAAGGACGCGCCTGTCTGCTCCATTCTGCCCATTACCCAAAACCCCCATGACTTCACCCAGCAGCTATGCCCTCTCTCTCCTTTGTGAAGAAATTCAGTGTTCCCCTCACACTGTTAAGACTGTTCAGAGCCCCCGACACTGTAGCTGCACAAAGACTGGAGGCTTTGTCAGGGAATATTCATGGAAAAGGATGTTCATGGGACAGTGAGTGTGAGTGTGTGTGTGTGTGTGTGTAGACTCAGAAGGCAGGGGAATTCCCCTCACTAGGGGGCAGGCTTGACCTCTGACCTCACAGATCAGCTCGGGGAGGAAGCGTCCATTGAGCAGAGATGTCGAGGAGACGTCCAGACACCGTGCTCCTGTAACACCGTGGCAGCACCCGAACAAACACTTCAGTAGAAGATCCATAAATCACTTCCACGAGCCAGGCAGGTTCATAAGGAACCAACAGCTACAACAAGTTTCCATGGTTCCACCTTCAGATACGCCCGCAGACATCAGGTTTACAGGGTGGACACAGGCTTAATGAGGGGCTTGCTCAGAGGGGTTAATAAATCAGACTAGTCACGCCAGCCCTCACTGCACCTGCAGGCTGATGTCTATCCTGCCCGGGGGGGGGGGGGGGGGGGGGGGGGGGGGGGGGGGGGGGGGGGGGGGGGTGTGTGCTCAGAGCCGGAGTGTGTAACCCCACATCGCTGTGAACTGAGTGGTACTCTGGTGCCGAGACCTCGTACACGTGCGCTCACGATCACACCAGGGGCAGACATCCTGTCTTGGGGCGGGGCCTCGTTTGTAAGAGCAACAGTGTCACCTTGGCAACCCTGGGCACAAGAACCTTGCAATGGAAATGGATGTGCCGTTAGCACTCGACTGGAGGATAGATTAAACGTGATTGGCCCACATGCTGCTCGAACGGCCAATCAAGAGGCATGAAATGCAGGAAGTGCAGCAGACACTGTTGAAACTGTTGCGAGGAGATGAGATTGGTGGTCTGGCACACAAACACAGTCAAAGCAAACAGTGCCATTTTAAGCTAAGCCCATCGCTCTGGAAGCTCGAATATGCACACAGCCTGAAGACGTTTCCTCCTTCCCCTGTTGATGCTCAAGTGGAGGTCTGACAGCCCACTACACTGATGTGTCATGGCTTGCTAACCCATAACCAGGTATTAATTCAAGAGTGGCGTTCCCAAAAGAGGGAATGGTCTGCTTTGTGCTACCTGGCAGTGCAGACAAGGACCGGTCCAGACACGCAGACACGGACCGGTCCAGACACGCAGACACGGCTGCTGTTCACCACACCAGTCTGCTCAGCGTGGGACACTGGGGCTCCGTGCTGAAGGTCAAGGTGCTGGAGCCCCAGTGTGCTGCTCCACATGCATGTTTAATTCATGTGTCATTATGAGAGTTACAAGACAGGAGATCTTTGTTCTGGACACTCATGAGTTCTTCCATCTGCTTGTGGCTTGAGAGCAGGAGAACAGGGAAACAATAAATATGATTCAATACAGCTTTTCCAAAAGAAAGATCTAGACAATCCCACACATGAACAGCCCCAGTGGGAGAGTGATATTCCCCTGCACACCTACAACAATAATCCAGCATGGATCCGTCTGTAAGAGCATTCTGAACTCAGTTCTGTTTGCTTATGGACATTAGTTTAATGATTCACAATCAACGTGGGCTACGAAACTAGAGAAGCATCCGCATGCTGATACCATCACAAACAAAGCACGCAGTGATCGTACGATTGATGACACTGTAACTGCAAAGGAAGTTTAAAACAGCCCTTCTGAACTGCCAAACATGTGATTGAAATCATCTCGCCGGAGACCAAAAATAACACGGGACCCCCAGAACCTGACAGATTACTTAAAAACAACCGCAGGAAACAACCAAACATTCCAGCCAAAAAACCAAAACAAAAACAAACAAAAATATTTTGGCTCCAGAGAAAATGGCCAAAAATAGAGGCAAGGACCACTTGTTTGGTCTTTCCGGCTCCATTACGGTGTCTCTCTGGTTGTGTTTACAAAATCGCCTCTACGGGAGAGGAAGCTTCACTAGGCTAAAACTCCATATACTGTCGAGTTAGAAAAACACCAGGCAGTTCTTTAACATCCCACCCCAACCCGGGTCATCAGACGGGGGTGGGGGGGGGGGGGGAAGGCCGAACCTATCTGAGTCCCGCACCTGTGACAGGCTCTGTAGAAACTCCTCAGAGTTCTGAAACACCTGAGAGACATTTGCTGTATTTGAGATCCGTAATGACTTTCATGTGTCTGTTATCTAACCCTGTAATCCTAACCAGGCATTCCTCTCTGTGTTGGCCTGTGTGTTTTATGAGGGCGCACAGGCCCCGTGGTGGTGAAGGAAGCGACGCTGCACTGATTAGTATTAAAACGCGTTTCACTGTTTTTCTACACAGGAAGATGATCTGAATTGGTGCCAAATCTTTGTCCCTGCGCTGCTCCCTCCCTGAGAGAGACGACTCGGCACCACGGCACGAAGCACTTCGGGAGGATTTGAGAGGATTTGCGAAAACACAAAAACAGAAAACATGTCAGAGCCAGTGTGCTCGTGCACGTGCCCAGGTGCGGCAGCATCCTTCAGTCATTATGCGCACCAAAAGTGTCTCAAAATAAATATACAAATATATATACACAAGTTAAACATATATATAAAACAGAAGGACTTCAAAGGGATCTTAAACCCACAAACCGTTCACCACGGGGATCGTGTTAGGACTCGGTTCTTTAGACAGGCTTTACTTATAAACTAAAACAGGAACTGGGGAGTCTGAACTGACAAGATGAGTCCAGAAGACACTGAAAACAAACTCCAGCTGAAAACTTCTGAATTAATATCTCTTTATTTCCCAACAAGGCCACGTGTGGTCTCATCTCAGGATCAGCGTCTGCGTGAAAACAGTCCGTATTAAAGGAGAAGTGAATGTGTCAGAGAAACAGCTGAGCACACAGGGAGTCACACACTACAGGTAACTACACTTTCACCAACATATTCACCTAAACCACATTATGAACGACCACCACCACTACTGACTAATGACATTAGTTTTTAGGAGAAACCACGATGTGAGTGGAGAGCAGAAGCGTGAAGATCCTCACCTAGGACACTTTACCTCGTCTTGATATAACCAGATCTACAACACACGCACATCTACAACAGATGAAAAGTGCCTGGTCGGTTTTGCCCGTTTCTATCTATCTTGCTTTTGGCAATTTGTATTTCAAAGGAAAAGTTACAAACCTGTTGATAATCTAAAAAAAAAGCCCAAATAATAAATAATAGCAAAATACTTCAACAAATGACTCTGACCCTGGTTAAACACGATACTCACATTTTTCACTCTTTACTTCCATGATATCAAATAAAGATCCCTGAGCAGAACATCGCACCGCGCGCACCATCCCGCGGGGTTGTGAGCGCGCGCCACCGAGCGCACATTCGCAGTGAAGTTAAACAGATGCGCGCACTTCCTGACGGAGCGCTCTGGGTCCTAGCGCCGAGTTCTGGCCGGTTTGTGTGTCACTTACCGTCGCGTCGCCCTCGATACCGTGACAGGTATCGCGATACCTGATACCGTGCGCGTGACACAGCACACAGATACAGAGCACTTCTACACAAGAAACAAGTTTTTATTTAAATATAAGATATACATAGTTTGCTGAAACCGTACTGACAGATAAATAAAATTAGCTAGATAGGTAGTTGTACTGTTTTTAAAAAAGAGATAATCAAAATATGTTCTAACGTTACCCTCTCGTTTTATAACATCCTAACGGCAAACGAGCAGTAAACAGTACACGCAAAACAAAAAAAAAAACAACATTTTCACCTGTTTGTGAGGTCCAAACCTAACGTAATCTACACCACACCCCTCATTATGCCTTGGCGTTATAGACTCCGCTAAGAGAGCAGTGCAGTTGTGGTCAGGTTGTGTTCTTGGTTGCGGTGGTGGATGGTAGACTACACTGGTCAAATGAACGTAAACATAACCTTCCTGATTGTCCAAACAATCCTACTTAACGCTTACAGTGACGCTTAAATGTGACCAGAACCAACTTAATACCACAAACCAGAGTGACGGGCCAAAACATCGGCCTCTGAAAAACAACAAACAAACAGACAAACTCTAAATGCGATTAAACAGAAACTAACGCAAGCATCTGGGGAAAGAAATGAAATAGATTTGCAACACTGCACCCCAGTAGAATTATTCTTGATGAGTTTGAATTTTCTGTATGTATTGTATTAATTTCTAATTCAATGTTCCGAGCAAGGAAGGTAAGCTACTGATTCCTACATCTACCATTACTCATGCTATGGGTGGCTCAACGCATTCTTTAGACTGGGTCTAGAAATGCTCTCTTTCTTTTAATTTTTTAAAAATAAAATGTACATTCAATACTCAAGAGTTTTTGAGTTCAGGGCTTCCTAACAATAGCATGGCTAATGCCCATGTTTTAGAATTGTAATTTATATCACACAGAACAGTCAAACTTTGGTTTCCATATGCAGAGACCTGCATGTTTGTCAGTTAAATTTTTATTATACTTTTGGTTAGCTGCATATTGTCAGGTTTATGTTAGTTGTGTAATGTCAGGTTTAGTTTAGCTGTGTGACGTCATGTTTATGCTAGCTGTGTGATGTTAGATTTATGCTAGCTGTGTAATGTCAGGTATAGGTTAGCTGTGTGAGGTCAGGTTTATGTTAGATGTGTGAGGTCAGATTTGTTAGATGTGTGAGGTCAGATTTGTGTTAGATGTTTAATGTCAAGTTTAGGTTAGCTGTGTAATGTCAGGTTTAGGTTAGCTGTCTGACGTCAGGTTTATGTTAGCTGTGCGACGTCAGATTTAGGTTAGCTGTGTGAGGTCATGTTTATGTTACCTGTGTGATGTCAGATTTAGTTTAGCTGTGTGATGTCAGACTTATGTTACCTGTGTAATGTCAGGTTTAGATAAGCTGTGTGACGTCAGGTTTATGTTAGATGTGTGAGGTCACATTTATAGTAGCTGTGTAATGTCAGATTTAGGTTAGATGTGTGACATCAGGTTTGCATTTGGCCCAGAAATAAAAGCTAGCGCATAAGCATTCATACTTATGATGAACAACAACAAACTAAGATATGTGGTTAATCTAGTGTTGATCTAGATTATGTGGTTAATCTAGTGTTAATCTAGATTATGTGGTTAATCTAGTGTCTACAATCTAGCCACACTGCTGGTGTACAGATGGTGTACAGATGGTGTACAGAAGGCAAAATTTTACTTCTTTATGTAAAGGGAAGCAAAAAACAATTGTATTAAAGCAATATTGAAGTACTGAGCCTTTTTTCGGTCTTCTACCCCCAGGCCTGGTCGATTTAATACTAAGAACGTGCCTGGCTCAGTTTCAGCGGCAGAGTGGTTGTGTTGTTCAGGCAGGGTGTGTGTGTGTGTGGGAGGAGTGTGTGTGTGTGGGAGGAGTGGAGGAAGATCTGCATGGCTGGGTGTGAGGTCGCGGTCAGGGCTCTGGATGTGGGTGTCAGGGCAGGGACATTAGAACAGCCTGGCTTGTTTCTTCATCTCGTTCCTCTTCCACAGTGCCAGTCGGTCGAATTCAGCCATGGTCATCCCAAACACCTGGTAGAACTCCTCGGGAGAGAGGTGTCTCTGCGAAACACACACCATGTCCAAGACTGTACATGATAATAAGTCGCAATCGTGAACAAACCCATTTCATGAGGCACAGCTGAGCTGTACATGGACAGTCTGACATGTCTCACCTCCAGTCTCGCCCTGTCCACATCTTTTGGCAATCTGTTTCGCCCCCTGGTGGTCACAATCAGAGCCTCATATGGGTAAACCTGTATGGAGGGTTAAAACCACACTGGATTTAAGTAATGAAACAGCAGCTGGGGACTTTATGGGAAAACTATACACTATGAAGATTACAATTGTAATTATTTTCATTATTTGTTACCACACGCACACACACACACACACACACACACACACACACACACACACACACACACACACACACACACACGTTCATATCCACAAAGAGTGGAACATGTGTAATGTCAGCCATGCGTTGCTCAAGGCAATAGAGGAGAAGATAACAGTGCATATTCATGTGCTAAATTACTTCACACCTCTCATCAGACGCCTGGCCTAAAATGCGACGTGCTTGCACGTCTCTGGTAATGGTCATCTGGGGCTGTAAGTGCGACAGAAGCAGGACTATATGGAAATGCTCCTCACACACACACACGATATAGACTGTGGTTTGTGTTTTCCTGCTGTGTCCGAGCTGGGCACTGCTCTCAGGAAGAAGGAGCTCGACTCGACCCCCTTCCTCCCATGAGAGAGAAGCAAAACCCCCTCGACACTCATTCCAGCCCTCAGCCATGATAACCGTGACAAAGACAGGAAGTTTCCTTCGGCCGGACGGGGCTGTTCTCGCCCAGGGGTCACGCAGAACCGTGACCCCCTCACAACCCCTTGGCTGTCTCCGAGTGCGCTGGCCCCATGACATCGGCGCAGTGCGTGCCTTGTGACCTTGTGACCCGGAGGCACTGATTCCTCCTCTCTGGCTTCAGCCCCTCCCTCCATCATGGCGAACGCAGCCAATCAGGTTCTTCCTGGGCTGTAGGCCAGAGCTACTGCTTTGAGATGGGGCCTGTTGTAGGACACTTTCACAACCAGAAAGACTCACCGTGTATTCTACACACACACACACACACCCACACACACACACACACACACTGCTGAAAGTGGCCCATTTGTGGAGGTAATATTCCAGTCTAGGAGAATGAGTTAACTTTAACCTCGTGGCGACCAACACCACAAAGCCGTCACAACTAACCTCTGATTCCCCAGTTGACTGCATTGCCGCTGTCATACTGAAAGTAATCTGTATTTTGTTGCTAAAAAATCAACAGATTCAAAAAAACAGATCAAGATTAGCTTGAAATTCAGGATCAGTGCACACAGCAATCACGTTCATTAAGTGACTTCTATGTGAACATTATCTATGGATACATTACCCTGTGTAATCCATTCCTGCCATACCCTGGTAAAGAGGCCGATTTGGATATATATTCTGTATAAAGAGTGAAAGAAATGTTATACAGATCACCACACATCAGCACATATCAGCATAGCATCTAATCTCAAGAGTGGCCATAAGGGGGCGCTGTTTACAAAGCCACCATTTCTTCCATCCTCACCAACAAACTGTGAGATCAACTCCCAGGACCCAGGTTTCCCAGACAGCCCCGCCTCCGCAACAGTAACCCCCCAGCTAAACTCCGCCCACCTCCATCGTCAGCCGAAACACGACTTTCATGTCTTCCTTCTAACGCTACCGTTCTCTCGTTAACATCCCACTATTGTCGTCACTCACCGCTCTCAGCAGAGTAGTGTGCCTGGGGTGCTGAAGGAAAACAGAAAGAGGAGGCTTCAATACCAGACCAAACCCATCAATACCAGATCAAATTCATCAATACCAGACCAAATTCATCAATACCAGATCAAATTCATCAATACCGGATTAAATTCGTCAGCATCCAGCCCCAGAGTGCATATGGTCAAAACAAAGTAACTCGTGTGGCATCCTGCAAACCGAAGTCAACAGGGGGCACCAGTGGGGTAGGTATGGGTCTGTTGTCTACAGACTCAATGTAGTGTGGGACTGTTCCATGTCAGCGGTTTCACTACACCGACTTTCAGTTCAAACTACATGGCACAGAAGAGATTCTACATGTAGTGTAGAACCTCTATCTGCCTAATTTTACACAGTTGTACTGCCGAGTACAGACACAGAGCCCCCAGAACCATGTGAGTGTGGGGAGAGTGTGTCTGTGCAAAGTGTGTTTGTGGAGAGTGTGTTTGTGCAGAGTGTGTTTGTGGAGAGTGTGTCTGTGCAGAGTGTGTCTGTGCAGAGTGTGTCTGTGCAGAGTGTGTCTGTGCAGAGTGTGTCTGTGCAGAGTGTGTCTGTGCAGAGTGTGTTTGTGCAGAGTGTGTTTGTGCAGAGTGTGTTTGTGCAGAGTGTGTTTGTGCAGAGTGTGTTTGTGGAGAGTGTGTCTGTGCAGAGTGTGTTTGTGGAGAGTGTGTTTGTGGAGAGTGTGTTTGTGCAGAGTGTGTTTGTGCAGAGTGTGTTTGTGCAGAGTGTGTCTGTGCAGAGTGTGTTTGTGGAGAGTGTGTTTGTGGAGAGTGTGTCTGTGCAGAGTGTGTCTGTGCAGAGTGTGTCTGTGCAGAGTGTGTTTGTGGAGAGTGTGTTTGTGGAGAGTGTGTTTGTGGAGAGTGTGTCTGTGCAGAGTGTGTCTGTGCAGAGTGTGTCGGTGCAGAGTGTGTTAGTGGAGAGTGTGTCTTTGCAGAGTGTGTTTGAGCAGAGTGTGTTTGAGCAGAGTGTGTTTGAGCAGAGTGTTTGTGGAGAGTGTGTTTGAGCAGAGTGTGTTTGTGGAGAGTGTGTGTCAGTTGAAGTCTGGAGATCAGAGTCTGAACAGAGGATGAGTCTGAAGAAGAAGGGTAACACAGCCTCGTTTCCAAATATCACAGTAGAAACACACCCTTACTTTGGCTCAAAGCAACCCAATGAGAACACTTCTACTATTTAAAAAATGAGGTAGTATGAATCTGTATATATATATATATATATATATATATATATATATATATATATATATATATATATATATATATTTTTTTTTTTTTTTTTCAGGGTGTTTCCTAAAACTGATTGGGAAACTTAAGTTCCCTGATTGGTTCATTGATTGGTTCCTGATTAGTTCCGTGATTGGTTCCTAATTGGTTCCCTGATTGGTTCCCTGATTGGTCTTTAACTCCTTTGAGACCTCCCCCTCCTGCCTTTAATCTACATCCTAATGTGTAAACTAATGGGGTTATTTATGAGACCTTAATATTCTACTCCAATCTTTTGTAAAACTCACTCCACAGGACATGCAGGTGTATGAGACACTAGGCCACGCCCCTTCGTTCATGCCACCTTTACCATGTGACTGTTGAGTGACATGCTCCATGAGGCCTGCATTGTTCCTCTTTCCTCGTATCCTAGTCTGTGATTGGTGCACTAGGGGGAAAAAAGACCTCTTACTATTCGTGAATAAAGCTGGCTGTGCAGGATGGATCGGCCACTCTGCACATGGAGAAGAGAGGGAGAGAGAGGGAGAGGGAGAGGGAGAGGGAGAGAGAGAGCATGTGAGCGAGAGAGAGAGAGAGAGCGTGCGAGTGCGAGAGAGAGAGAGAGAGAGAGAGAGAGAGAGAGAGAGAGAGAGAGAGAGAGAGAGAGAGAGAGAGAGAGAGAGAGAGAGAGGGGAGGGGAAAATTCCAGTTGCTTTGTGCACTTCCCCATGAGAGAGACCAAAATAGAAAGCAGACCACACACATGTGCGAGGACAAAGGGGGAAAGAGAGATATGGAGAGAGAGAGATAGAGAGATATGGATAGAGAGATGGAGAGAGATAGAGAGATGGAGATAGTTGGAGAGATATGTAGAGATATGTAGAGAGAGATGGGGAGAGGGAGAGAGATAGAGAGAGATGGAGAGAGAGCTGTGGTGCTAAGAGGAGAGGAAGAAAGGAACAGAGCTCAGAGGAGGTGTGAGAGTGGAAGTTGTTATTCAGTAGTGGGGGGGGGGGGGCTACGCCGCCCTGCTGGTGTGACCCTGCAGCACACAGTTAGTGCAGCACCAACACAGCTCTGCCCCCCTGCAGGACGTCAGGCGGAATAAACACCAGAACAAGGCAGGAGGAACCGTGTCAGCTGCCTCTGGTGTGGAGCTGTGAGAGACAGACAGTGCAGTCTGGAAAAGATGAAAAGGTAAAAAGACTAGAGGAGGAGTAAAGAGACTGACAGAGAGGTGGAGGTGGAGGTGGAGGTGGGGTCGTGGCCTGGTGGAGCGACCAGCCCTGTGAGTTTGACTCTGTGGGCCCTGCGCTTCTCCTGTGTCCCCTGGTGGACGGCGCTCTGTCCTGGGTGTCCTCCCCCTGTCCCTGACTCCGTGCCCCAGGGTTCTGCTTGAAGGATCGCTGGGTTGCTGGTGTGTGACTGGATGTAAAAGGGCCGTGTTAACCTTGAGTATATTTAAAAGCGCTTTATAAATGTAACTTCATTTCATTTCCTGTGTGCTACCTGTGTGATCCTGTTCCTGTTACATCACTCAAGGGTCCCTGTCCTAACGACGCGGTCTAAAGCTGCTCACGCCGGCCGTGAGGGAGAAGCCAGCTGTGGTGCATCAGTACAGAAGATCTGTAGTCTGACTCATATGGGCGGAGAGGGGAGCGATCCACACACCTGCTCTAGCTACACAGTCCCCACCCTGGGTGCCAAAACTCTGGGTGGGGGGGGCAGCTTCTCCCACAGAGGTGCAACTACAACTCAAACCTGCAGTTCGCAAGCAGCGTTGAGAACGCCCTGCTGGAGTAATGGTGTTACAACGCGCCCGCTCTCACTCTGACGTCCTCCAGCAGGTGACGTTAGCAGAAGTGACGATGGCACCTCTCTGATGACACCGGAGCCCCGCCCCCCTCCTCTCAGCCCCTCCCCCATCCGGGTGAGTGGGCGGAGACACTCACAACCGTTGATGGTGTTATTGTAGGCCGGGCCATGCAGAGCCTCCTTGCTCCCACTGCGGGAGCTCCGAGCGCTGCCCCAGGGGTCGTTGTCATAGGAACCGGAGCGGGCTTTCATCTCCTCCTTCAGGATCATCCTGCCGATGCCACCCTGGATCTGTGAGACAGAGAGAGAGAGAGAGGGAAAGAGGGAGGCAGGATGAGAGAGAGAGAGAGAGAGAGAGAGAGAGAGAGAGAGAGAGAGAGAGAGAGAGAGAGAGAGAGAGAGAGAGAGAGGGAGAGAACATTGGTTGGACTTTGTGAGTGGGGATAATGTTAGACCCATCCTGGTAAACAGAGCAGAGTTCTGGATTACAAACTCAGAAATGTTTTAAAAAGTAAAACCTAGAGCTCACAGATTGTATTACATCAGCCATTAATCAGAGAAAATCAACACAGAATTAAAATTTTATCAGAGAAAAAGCTCGGAAGATATGCAGTGAGGTAGAATGAAGATGGAGAGAGAGAGAGAGAGAGAGAGAGAGAGAGAGAGAGAGAGAGAGAGAGAGAGAGAGAGAGAGAGAGAGAAAGAGAGAGAGAGAGAGAGCTGTAGAGAACGGTATAAAGGTAAATTTTTTCATGGCATACTCTTTGAAGACCATGATTCCAACCATCTTCCTCTCCTCCTGATGAGAATCTTCTCCGAGGAACACGTAAAGCTGAGAGAAAGGGAGAGAGAGAGGGACAGAAGACAGCAACTAAAAGACCCAATTATCATAGGGAATGGTTTTAAGACAGTGAAAAGAGTGTTGGTTCACTTTTATAGAACAGGCAGCTGATGTTCAGGTTTAAACCAGTTTAAAGTGGAAAAAAAAAACTTGTGGAGTGCTTTAAGGTAACTGACTCCAAAACACACAAACAGTAAACCTCAGGCTCAAACCGAGTGTAATCTGCCTGGGACACTGCCCGTTCCTGCCTGTGATTGGCTGTTATAATTGCTCCATCTTTCTCCCACGTGTACGGGAGGAGGGGCTGAGGTGAAGCAGCAGGAGCCGGTGTAGCCTGGACGTACGTCTCGGGGAGCCGGGGTACGGGTAGAACTCCGCCGGGGAAGACAGGTAGCGCTCAGGAGAGAGGGATGTAGAGAATGGGGAGGTGTGGAGAAGGTCTTCACTTGTCTTGCTCTTGGTGGCTGAGTTGTGATTGTCTGAGAGGGCGAGAGGGAGAGAGGGAGAAAGAAAGAGGGAGACAGAGAGAGAGACTGTTGAGGAGAACACCTGAGCAGCCTCAAGCCCATAACCCAGGCCTCTCTGGGAGCTGCTGGATCAAATGTACACGCAGACAGATGGGGCACAGGAGCACACTACAGGAGCACACCACGAGAGTACACAGTGTGAGTACACCATGAGAGTACACTATGGCCAATATGTATGACCTTCTTCCTGGCTGAGGCAGAAAATGGCTCCAACATCGAACATCCAGATGCTACAGGCAACATGAAGCGGCAATGTGAAGCCAAATCAGCCAGCATTCAAGAGCAGCTGAACGCCCGGGTACGAACACCCGGATACGCTCGTATGGGTACGAACATCCAGGTACGAACACCCGGATACGCTCGTATGAGTACAAACATCCAGGTACGAACACCCGGATACGCTCGTATGAGTACGAACATCCAGGTACGAACACCCGGATACGCTCGTATGAGTACGAACATCCAGGTACGAACACCCGGATACGCTCGTATGAGTACGAACATCCAGGTACGAACACCCGGATACGCTCGTATGAGTACGAACGCCCGGGTACGAACACCCGGATACGCTCGTATGAGTACGAACGCCCGGGTACGAACACCCGGATACGCTCGTATGAGTACGAACACCCGGGTACGAACACCCGGATACACTCGTATGAGTACGAACGCCCGGGTACGAACACCCGGATACGCTCGTATGAGTACGAACGCCCGGGTACGAACACCCGGATACGCTCGTATGAGTACGAACGCCCGGGTACGAACACCCGGATACGCTCGTATGAGTACGAACGCCCGGGTATGAACACCCGGATACGCTCGTATGAGTACAGACACCCGGGTACGAACTCCCGGACACGCTCGTATGATTACGAACACCCGGGTACGAACACCCGGATACGCTCGTATGAGTACGAACGCCCGGGTACAAACACCCGCATACGCTCGTATGGGTACGAACGCCCGGGTAGAAATGACCGGATATGTCTGTCTGGGTACAAACGCCCGGATATGCTCATCTGGGTAAAAACGCCCGGATATGCCTGTCCGGTTACGAACGCCCAGGTACAAATATCTGGATACAAACTCCCGGGTACAAACACCTGGGTACCAACACCCAGATACGCCTGCCCGGGTACAAACACCTGGGTATGAACACTTGGGTATGAACACCTGGGTATGAACACATGGGTACGAACACCCGAGCAACAAACATGTCACGTCGTAACGACCCACCCACACTGCGTACTGCACTTAAAGCACTAACAATCACAACCCTAGTGAACCTAAGAGCACAAGAAAATACACTAACAGCACAAATGCAGCACTGACACCAGAGTTCACTGACCAAGGCATCCTTAACAGACAACACAAGGCAGATGTGAGTGGAGAGACATGGGGACACACAGAGGCAGAGACAGGAGGACACACAGAGACAGGCATGTGGACGACGCCACCGGCCAGAATACTTACAGAGTTAGAGGTTGATCAGGGAATGTACATCAGGACAGTGGAGGGAATTGGAATAATGTGATGAAACGGAAAGAAACGGAAAGAAAAACAAGGTGTTATTGGCCTCCCAGGAGGAGAATCCAGTGACCACACGCTTGGTACCCATGTAGAGGAGAAGCCCATCACAGTGTGTGTTTGTGTGTGAGAGTGTGTGGGAAGGTCTATGTGAGGGTATGTGAGGGTCTGTGTGTGAGTGGGTGTGAGTGTCTGTGTGAGCATCTGTGTGAGGGTCTGTGTGAAGATCTGAGTAAGTGTGTGTGTATGAGTGTGGGAGTGTTTATGTGTGTGTGTGTGTGTGTGTGTGAGAGAGAGAGAGAGAGAGAGAGAGAGAGAGAGAGAGAGAGAGAGAGAGAGTGTGTGTGTGTGTGTGTGTGTGTGATTGTGTGTGAGGGTCTGTGTGTAGATCTAAGTGAGTGTGTGTGAGTATGTGAGTGTGTGTGTGTGTGTGTGTGTGTGTGTGAGTGAGAGAGAGAGAGAGAGAGAGAGAGAGAGAGAGAGTGTGGTGTGATTGTGTGTGAGGGTCTGTGTGTAGATCTAAGTGAGTGTGTGTGTGTGTGTGTATGTGAGTGTGTGTGAGTATGTGAGTGTGTGTTGTGTGTGTGTGTGTGTGTTGTGTGTGTGTGAGTATGTGAGTGTGTGTTGTGTGTGTGTGTGTGTGTTGTGTGTGTGTGAGTATGTGAGTGTGTGTGTGTGTGTGTGTGTGTGTGTGTGTGTGTGTGTGTGTGTGAGTATGTGAGTGTGTGTGTGTGTGTGTGTGTGTGTGAGTGAGTGTGAGTGTGTGTGTGTGTGTGTATATGAGTGTGTGTGTGTGTGTGTGTGTATATGAGTGTGTGTGTGTGAGTGTGTGTGTGTGAGTGTGTGTATATGAGTGTGTGTGAGTGTGTGTGTGTGTGTGTGTGTGTGTGTGTGTGTGTGTGTGTGTGTGTGAGTAGATCTGTCACTTACACATGAATCTCCTCCACGTGTGTAACATGTGTAACGTGTGTAACGTGTGTATTTGTGATGAATTCCTTACAGGCTTGTGGGATTTACATGAACGCACGTGTTTGCTACTGTGACTCCTTGTTACTGTCCATTCATGTCTAACAGCATGGTAGTGCGTATTTTTATGTGTGTGTGCACGTTTGTGTGTGTGTGTGTGTGTGCACGTTTGTGTGTGTTTGTGTCCATGTGCTCGCAACTCACACACATCTTGCTTCATAGTAATTTTGTTTTGTGTGATTATTTTGAATTTTGGTGGGACAACTGACCTGATGGTAGCTGATAAAATGCTACAAGCCTGTAATGCACAAATGCCACATACTACACACACACACACACACACACACACACACACACACACACACAGAAAAAAAAACTACCATACAATCCACTGCACACGAATGCACAAGCTTCACATCCACTGCACACACTCATGCATTCAAGAGGGAAAGATGCACTAGTATGTTTTTAAAGTAAATACCTTTGTGTTTCTGTAGTTTTGAGAGGAACATGATTAACGCTGATCTGAACGCAGTTCCCACATCCATGACAGACAAGTCACATTAGTTAAAGAAGCAGGTCACTTCAATTCCTCTGCAGAACTAACAGCTTGCCCACCAAGCCGAAAGACTTATTCTCCGAAAAACGTCACAGCGACCAAGCTGGTACTGCTCGAGAACATCTGACTACCTACCAAAACACACAGTCTTAAGGAGACTGACCTTAATTATCCACACGCAGGTGGGTTTTGGAACTCGTATTGGAGGCGGGCTGTGATTGAAGATCAGGACTCTGCCGGCGTGCGGAGAGACAGAGAACCAGCACAACGCTCTGATTCACATGGCAAGCCGACATCTGGTTCAGGCAGACTGCTCAGAGATCAGTCTATAGGACAGTCTATTTCTACAGTCATGTTCATCACCCCAACGGAGGTCTTACACCTACTGTCATGTCTGGACATCACCCCGATGGACACTGTAGCCGCCACATTGCTGGTCTCAGCTGCCAATCAATGACACACCAGATCATCCTGAAGCTTCTAGTTCTAATGATCACACAATTACCTGAACAAGGTGAGTGAAGTCGATGTGATTAAACTGCGTAATGCATTGAACCCCCAGGAGTTTGGATTGGTCACCCTGTCTCAGACTCGTAAGAGTGAACAAGTCCGATCCAAAAGCAAAACTAAAGTTCTGAAGGAGGCTGTGATGTGAAACGGGAAGAACACTAATGAATATTTAACTGTGCCAAGACTGCTGTGGCATCTTTCCCAGAACTACCCCAGGACTGGGGCAGAGAGGGGCAGGGGTCACACCAAGTACACACTACCGTGTCTTTTATAGATGGGAGGCTTCCGGTAGATGTTGGGATCCCCTGTCGCTGGGAAGAGAGAGAGAAGTGAAATATGAACGATGGAGCTCAGGGGGGAGGTGGAGAGGGAGGAGGTGATGGGAGGTGTAGATATCTGGTATGGAGGCGCTGTAAGCCAGATAACCAATGGCTCAATAGGTGAGAAACCAAGGAAGACATATTGCAGGACACGCCATAGTGTAAACACTTTAAATGACTTCTAAATGAAAGTCTGTAAGTCACTAGCGCTGCAAAGAGAGCCATAAAAAGAACAAATGTAAGTGCAAAGACAATTCTGGCTAAGCGTGAGAGAGAGAGAGAGTACCGCACACCCTGTGAGCGGAGGAGGGGCCTACCTGGCACATGGAAGTGTTTGGGTGCTTGGTTTGTGGTGGGCGTGCTGGGCCTGCCTTCCTGATGCGGGTAATAGGGTGAGCTCCTGCCACTCTCAGAGCCTGCCCCAAGACCCCAGCCAATGACAGTGACAGAACCAGAGCATGAATGAAGACGGCCCCGCCCTCTCAGAGCCCAGATCAGAATGGAGGATCCCTTTCTCTTATACTAGCGAGGGACAGTATGGATTTTAGTAAGAACTGAAAAGCCATACTGTGCCTAATGCAGCAAAATAAAATAAGAAAAAAAAAAAAAAACAATGTACAAGCCATGGAAAGCAAACTTCCAATCTAATTATCCACTTATTTACATGACAGTACAATCATAATTGGTTGAAGATGCGGTTTGTACGGCACACTCCTCACCCGTGACACCGGCTCACCATATCTGTAGTAGTGCTGTGGGGATCGGGGCAGGATTGGGGACGTGCCCTGCCTGCTACACACGGGCGAGTCGATGTACCCGGGGCTGGATGACCGCCGCTGCCTCACCGCCCCGCCGACACACAGGTCCTGCCCACACACAGAGCGTCCTCACGTTGAGCAGGACACACCACTTCCCTCTCCGCCTGGAAGTGGTGTCCCGCCCTGCGCCAGGCAAACCGGTCAACTTATGAGCTTTCAGGCCAAGGGTTATTACCTGAGAATAAGGAGAAAGTGTGCCCAGAGACTGTGGTGGTAAAGAGCGACAGAGGCGCAGAGACAAAGAGAGAAAGGGAGAAAAAGAGAAAAGAGATTTATCGGCATGCTGAAGCTAACGTTATTTCAAACTTATCTTCTATTCTGCTCAGTTTGGTTTTGTGCTGTCTGGAAATCAATTTACTACCCACACTCAGCACTGGTCAGGGGACAGGGACACATGCTTCGTAAGACAGCAGGGACCACTGTCCAATCCATCAAACTGGCAGCGAGTGACACCGAAAGCAGCACAACAACATACACAGCATGTTAGCGGAACGCTCCTGCTAACGACGTACACAGCATGATAGCAGAACGCTCCTGCTACCACATACACGGCGTGTTAGCGAAACGTTCCTGCTACCACATACACGGCGTGTTAGCGAAACGTTCCTGCTACCACATACACGGCGTGTTAGCGAAACGTTCCTGCTACCACATACACGGCGTGTTAGCGAAACGTTCCTGCTACCACGTACACGGCGTGTTAGTGGACGTTCCTGCTACCACGTACACAGCGTATTAGTGGACGTTCCTGCTACCACATACACGGCGTA
>NC_135221.1:2817125-2912125 GCF_052324685.1 Brachyhypopomus gauderio | reverse complement strand
CAAAAACTAAATGAACAAAATGAACTCAACCGCACACCAATGTCTGAACTAATGATCACTGAACCCCCCCTAGCTGCGTAATACACGTACGTCTGAACAAATGGACCAGTACACGGGGGTCCTGGGGTTTCAGCTGGAGAGAACTCCGCACTGGTACGTCTCCTGCTGTCTCCCGCTGTCTCCTCTGCACGGACTGATAGGTTTTCCTAGCACACCCCACTGAGGCCCTTAGCTCCCTGCGCTACTGCACTTCAATTCAGCCCCTTTGGCAAATGGGTTTTCCAGCTCATCTGCATTCATCACATGCTAATTTCCTTCATTTGCTAATGGGAGTAACAAGGAAGGTGGGGGAGGGGCACTGTTTGGGGGGGAGGGGCACTGTTTGGGGGGGAGGGGCACTGTTTGGGGGGGGGGGGGGGGGGGGCACTGTTTGGGGGGGGGGGGGGGGGGTGTCACTGTTCCTGCAGGACTGAGCTCTAGACGTCCACCATAACTACCGCGGACGCCTTGACTGCTTTAACTGGCTGAAACTGCTGGGGCCCAGGAAGGGTAGTGGTTTACCACTCTGTGGAAAGTGCAGTGTAAGAACGTATAGACAGAGAGAGTATGAGAGAGAGAGAGAGAGAGAGAGGGACAGAGAGGGAAGGAGGGAGAGAGAGAGAGTGAGAGGGAGAGAGAGAGAGAGAGAGAGAGAGAGAGAGAGAGAGGGAGAGAGAGAGAGAGAGAGAGAGAGAGAGGGAGAGAGAGTGTGAGAGGGAGAGAGAGTGTGGAGAGAGAATGCAGTCAATTGTCTTTGTATATAATGTTAACATATGGGGCGGAGGGTTGCAGCTCAGTATGTTGGTACATCAGGCTGGTTCACGTCCCCCCAGAAGCAGACAGACAGCTGTGTGATACAGTCACATGGGTAGGATGGTTCTCCAGTGTTGGGGAGACAGGCCTCCCCCTCCAGCCACAGTCTGAGCTCACAGACACCCACCACACTGTCCTGACAGTGGCACAGAAGAAGAGGAAGAAAGTATGCATGTGTTCACCCCCCCCCCCCCCACACACACACACACACACACACACTGCACTCAACGGCCACTTCTCTCTTTTTTCTATCTTGCTTTGGACTCGTTCTGGTATCTGTGTTTCTGTGAGGGTGTCCATGTGTTCCTGTCTGGGTGTCCATGTGTTCCTGTCTGGGTGTCCATGTGTTCCTGTGAGGGTGTCCATGTCAATGTCTGCTGGGGTGCAACAGTATGGGTCTCTCCTTCACTTCCTAAGACACCCAGTCTACCCCACTGTAGAGAGACTCCAAGCCTGTTTCTACTCTCACAGATTAGAGGACAGTTCTATATTCAGACTCAAACACATGCATGTGTGTGTGTGTGTATGTGTATGTGTGTGTAGCATGCCACTGTGTATATACCTCTGTGGGCACTACTGCATTGTGTGGACCAAACCATTGACAGTAAAGATAACTAAAAACTCTGGCCCACTTTCAGAAGGCACAGAGCGTCAGAACGAGTCTTTTCTTCACGCCACCTCCCACACATCCCCTCATTCCAAACGCTCCTGGAGACCACAACCCTTTTAACCTCAAACAGAACGCAACATCAAACGCTACATCCCTTCTGCGTTTCACACTCACTCTCATAAAGAGCAAAGACACTCACACACCACAGTGTTTTGCATTCTGCCAATGCCGTCTGATCTTCTGAGCAACGTGCATCAGTATGAATGATACATTTAAAGAGGTCAGAGGTTTCTGAGGGTCGGCCTGTGGCACCAGCAACACAACCGCTCAGCCTGCCATTCATTCTATTATTTCATGATCGTGTTCCCTATCTTTACGTACGTTCCCTAACTTTACATATGTGTTCCCTAACTTTACATACGTTTCTGATAAAGGACACACCAAGATTCCTCTTATCTGCAAATAAGGAAGACACAGCTCAAAACACACAAGACCTCTGGCTGATTTTTGGCCAGGAAATAAATTAAAATTAATAATAAATACATCTGAAAATTAAGTAAAGAGAAAAAAAAGCTTTGACAGTTCTGGGCACTCTGAGTTCACTTCTTTGTATTTTATTTTAAAGCTGCCCCATGGCACAATGAACAGGAGATATCTATCCGGACACCCTAAACGGGTGTGTGTAGGGGAAGAAACCGTGGCTGTTTGTGAGGGGTTTCTCCTGGCTGCCGTCTGCTGGGACCCCCACCTGCAGACGGTGCAGACGAAGCACTTTGGGTGGTAGGTACGGCCCAGCGCGGACACCACCTCCCCCGAGATGAAGTCAGCGCAGCTGTCACAGCGGGTCCCGTAGAGCCGCTGGTAGTCCGCCGTGCAGATGTACTCGCCCTTCTTCTGGAAGAATCCGGAACACGCCAGATCGCAGCCGCACACTAGGGGAGGAAACGGAGACGGGACGGATGAGTTTCAAGACAACAGTCCTGCAGGTTCTTCAGGTCTCACACGGGTCAGGTCTCCTCAGGAGATCTGCTGTGGGGCGCTCGGGCGCTAAACTCGTCCCGCCTTATTTTAGACCGCTCACATGTGTGGAGCACCGGAGAGGCTTTCGTTCTGACGCAAACGCTAAACAGATGCAGAAGCAGTTATGGTTGACGAGGCTTCCCTGCCTCTGTGGCCCAGGGCTGATGGCTCAAGGCCCTGCAGAAGGACCTTTGGGATGTGGAACGGCACCTGAACGTCAGGAAGAATGCGTGAAGAGTTATGGAGTCTGCATACTCCAGTACTCCTGTTCTGAAGTAGCGTTTCTGAGCACTCAAACTGTAGTCATTTATGCTTTTGGAGACTTTGAACACCACTTTAATTAAAAGGCACGTACAATTTAACATTAACATTTATCTTAATGATTAAAGTGTTACAGCATCCACAAAGTTATGAAATAATAATATATTTATCTATAATGAACTATTTGTCTTTTTTGTCAGCAGCCCACAAGTATTACTTTTATCTTAATTATTTGAGGAACAGACAGGAAACAGTATCACAATGACTTTGTGCAAAATTTAGCTTGATTTAATTGCCAACTACAGAGGAGGCAGAGTGGTGTCCAGGACAGAGGGCAGCACACACACACACACACACACACACAAACACACACACACACACACACACACACACACACACACACACACACACACACACACACACACACACTCAGTGCCACTTGCTGAGAGATCCAGAATATTTCCGCACACGGCTGAATGTTTGTCACAAGCTTGTGAGCACATGTGTGCTGGGTCCTGGTTGTGCACATGTTACTGAGATCTGTGGAAATCACACACACACACACACACACACACACACACTCACACACACGCACGTGCACACACGCACGTGCACACACGCACGTGCACACACACGTGAGCACACACACGTGAGCACACACACACACACACACACGCACATACACACACATGCGAGCACACACACATGCACATACACACAACACACACACGCGAGCACACACACACACACACACACACGCACACACACACATACACACACACACACACACACACACACACACACACATACACACACACACATACACACACACACACACACACACACACAGCTTGTTTTTCACTAGTGACCTTTTATTCCTATTTACAAAAGAAAATGCAATTTCAAGTAATCCAGTCAAGTAATCCTGAAGAAATCCTGATGTATGTTTTAGCGTGTGTTCAGGGGACTGAACCATGAATGATTACAACCTACACCGCTAATCTGCTGGATACGTGGTTCAGAACACACAGACCTGTACAACAGCCACAGGTGACATACTGGAAAACACACACCTCTACTGACCCTAACACTGTAAGAGACTAACACTGTAATAGACTAACACTGTAATAGACGAGTTATGTAAGAGACTAACACTGTAATAGACTAACACTGTAATAGACTAACACTGTAATAGACGAGTTATGTAAGAGACTAATACTGTAATAGACTAACACTGTAATAGACGAGTTATGTAAGAGACTAACACTGTAATAGACTAACACTGTAATAGACTAACACTGTAATAGACGAGTTATGTAAGAGACTAACACTGTAATAGACTAACACTGTAATAGACGAGTTATGTAAGAGACTAACACTGTAATAGACTAACACTGTAATAGACTAACACTGTAATAGACTAACACTGTAATAGACGAGTTATGTAATAGACTAACACTGTAATAGATGAGTATTGTAAGAGACTAACACTGAATAGACTAACACTGTAAGAGACTAACACTGTAATAGACGAGTTATGTAAGAGACTAACACTGTAATACACTAGTACTGAAAGTCTAATAGTGTAAGAGTAACACTGTAAGAGACTAACACTCAGAGGCGGTCTTTGCATAGAGGCGTGGCTAGGCAACTGCCTTGGGCCCCTCCCACTGCAGCCCACTGTAGGGGCCCCCTGATTAGCTGACTTATTTCTCACATATTAATGTTGATGGGTTCCCTAGCTAAATTCGCCTTGAGCCCCCAAATTGCTAAGTCCGCCACTGCTAACACTGTAAGAGATTAACACTGTAATAGACGAGTACTGTAAGAGACTAACACTGTAATAGACTAACACTGTAATAGACGAGTACTGTAAGAGACTAACACTGTAATAGACGAGTACTGTAATAGACTAACACTGTAATAGACTAACACTGTAATAGACGAATACTGTAAGAGACTAACACTGTAATAGACTAACACTGTAATAGACGAGTACTGTAAGAGACTAACACTGTAGTACTGTAAGAGACTAACACTGTAATAGACTAACAATGTAATAGACGAGTACTGTAAGAGACTAACACTGTAATAGACTAACAATGTAATAGACGAGTACTGTAAGAGACTAACACTGTAAGAGTCTAACACTGTAATAGACGAGTTCTGTAAGAGACTAACACTGTAAGAGATTAACACTGTAAGAGTCTAACACTGAGTCTAACACTGTAATAGATTAACACATGTCCCCAGGCAGGGCACGAGTATCTCGTAGTATTTATTCTGTATAGTAGAGCTCAGGCTTATTCAACTGGACATAGCAGAAATGACACAGGGGTGACTTCTGAGCAAACACAACCTGTGTGGACTTAATCGACTTTTCAACTTGACCTGAACAAGTGAACTGTTAGATTGTCAAATTAGCTCACAAAAGCCACCATCTGGTCTCGCTGTGTTCCTCAACAGTGTGAACACAACACAACACTGCAGCCAAGCACAAACACAGGCACATGTGAAACACCCCTAGTACACACTGAATAAAACTCAGTACAGCTATGAGCTACATTAAAGAGAGACACACACACAGAGAGACAGAGAAACAGAGTGTAGAGAGAAAGAGAGAGAGAGAGGGAGGGAGGGAGAGAGGGCGCAGCAGTAAGTCCTGTGATTCTACAAGTCAGCCAATGACTGCTGATTAGTTCATATTTTAGACACTGTATATTGTGGAGCTATAGGCGGTTTTCATTTATATTTAAATGTAATCTCAAATTTAATTACATTTTAATGATTGTTTTATTGGCGGCAATTCTTCGTTGAGTAAAAGCATGGCTGACAACATCTACAAGTATGCCGTTCACACCGGAATTCTGATAGACACTAAACATAAATTTACCTTTACCTTGGAGGAGAGGATTCCAGTGGCGTTCCTGTTATAACCACTTAGTAATAAAGCAAGATGATGTTGCAGGGAAACACCTGGTATGGACAGTATGTGAAAACAGGTACCACCACACCTGCTGTGGTCCAGGTGTGGCATAGTCATCACTTCGATGATCTGATGATTCCTTCACCATCACACACACACACAGCGACAGACACACACACACATGCACGGCCATGTCACCATCACACACACACACACAGTGACAGACACACACACACGTGCACGGCCATGTCATCATCACACACACACACACACACACACAGTGACAGACACACACACACACAGTGACAGACACACACACGCACACACACACACATACACACACGAATGGCCATGTCACCATCACACACACACACACACACACACACACACACACACACACACACACACATTCACAAAGTGACACACACACACACATGTCCATGTCACCATCCGTCACTCCCACACTACAGTATTACTGGCCCAGAGAATTGGGCATGATTGCCATTTTCACAACACGTCAATGTAAATCATGAATTTAAAGCCACCTCCGCTTAATTTGGTGTGACCTAAGAGTCTAAATGAAGATTATGATGATGCTTCACATACTTCTCATGGTTTTAACAGAAATAAATTACATGACAGGATGACAGGAGACAAATCTGCTCAGTCTTTCATAATGATAACAAGAGGGACTCTGTCATCAGTCCTGATCATTCTGGATAATGCAAAGGATTCTGGGACTGGTTCAGCAGAATCATGGGAAGGGAGTAGCAGAAAGACGTTTTCAGCAGAATCATGGGAAGGGAGTAGCAGAAAGACGTTTTTCTACCATAACTTATTGTGTATGAAGTGTTATTGCTGACGTGCGTCCTACACACAACTGTAACACAATCACAGTTTATTGAGAATGAGGCTGCAGCTATTAGCATTAGCATACTTCATTTACATCACTCTCCACGCCCTGGTGGGCCAGGAACAAGAATACTTAAGAACTGGGGGGGTTTTCAGTCTAATTTGGTTCTTACTAAATTATTTAAGCATCTGCTTGATGAACATACTGTTCCCCAGTCAGAGAAATTATCCCAATTATACCAGCACCTAAAAACACTGGAGGCTTACAATGACATCATTACACATCATTTGCACTGACTGGTATTTTGTGTGCATGGACAGGGTTATAGGGAACTGTTTAATATCTGATTCTGACAACCTCAGCCACTTTAGTTTGCATACAGGAGTGTTTTAGCTCGGGATATTGTAAGCCTCACATTAGTGAATACTGTTGTGAAACATTTGTCTATCCATCCATCCATCCAGATATGATGAACATTGTGTCTCTCAATTTGTTTATTTGTAACTGTAAACATCTGGGTTCTTGAAAAGCACAGTATAAGTCTCATGCATTATTATTATTATTATTATTATTGTTGTTGTTATTATTATTATTATTATTATCTTAACTGGAGGTTGTCTGAACAAAGCCAGCCTGTCGTGTCAGTCAGGGTGTGGGAATGTGAGGTGTCGTGTCACTGGCGTCTGCTCCTCACACACTCTTCACATTTAACCACGTTTGCTTAGGCATGCAACACTCACAGTTCTGAAGCTAATTCAGTCCAGACGGGTTTATGTGCTTGAGAACTATCGACTTTGCAGTAATAAAAGATCAATGGTGTTTTTATGAGCAACAGTGTCACATAACGACAGAACCGGGAGAGTCAATCTAATGTAGCGTACGCGCAGACGGGCTAGTAATACACCAGCGGGATGTGGTTTCTGCAGGGAGGAAAAAGCTTCATACAGGTGTTCAGGTAAGGCCTACCGGGAACTGGAAGCCATACCCTCGATGGTGGAACAGACTCCGGGAACTTCTCCACTACACAAGCCTCAGAGAGGGCAAGCGACATGGTAAACGCCCCACGCCCGTGGTGCAGGATGTCTGCAGCAGGCAGCCATGTTCACAGCCCAACACTGGCTCCACACTCTCATTAGAGTCACCACGGCCTTTATATGATCACATGTGTACCAAACACACCGCTGCTGCTGTGAGAGAGTGTGTGTATGTGTGTGTGTGTGTGTGTGTGTGTGTGTGATGGACTCCATGCCAACCACATTTCACACACCACAGAACAATCGCTCAGCTCTTCTCATGATCCAGTGAAATCCTGAGAGTCCCAGAAAGCTTCAGAGTGCGTGACATTCAGGGATTAATGGCAGAGAGACAACAGAGCTGTTCTCCTCATCCCAGAAACATTTCAGCCCAGTGAACTCAGAAAAGAGAGGACTAGCCATGTTCCGCTCCCTGCAGATCAACGGCCTTAGTCAATAAAAGTACAGAGTATTCTGAATAAATGACAACAGCCAGACAGGCCAGCGTGGTATAATACTGTTTTATTTCTGCCACGGTCTGCAATTGTCAGATAACACATGAATAAGACTGAAAATCACCAGAGTGTTCAACAGTGTGCTGCTGCCTCACTGAGAAACTGCGTGGTTAGCATCGCCGCGCTTCGTCCTGCCGTCTCCACAGAGAAGACGAACACCGCCAGCACGAGCTAACAGAGCTATCAGAGCTAACAGAGCTAACAGAGCTAACAGAGCTATCAGAGCAGCTGCTGTTGGCCAGCCCGTCAGCTAGAGCTCACTCTGTCCCAGCAGGCAGGTGACCCGGCGGGCAGGTCCGCCCGAGAGGCCCTGCTCCCGGGCCCTGCACGGGTCAGGGCGTGTGGAGACAACCACGGCTGCTCAGGGCATCTGGCCGCAAGGGAGCTGCAGGCTGTGTTCACTTGTCGCGGGAACGTCGCAACAACGTTGTGGGAACGTGGCGGGAATGTAGTGGGAACAGTGTGGGGACTGCTGTAAAGACTTGAACTCTGGTAAATTATGTGATGTGTGCAAGCAGGAAAATATCCTGTTTTCTTTAATATGTTTTTTTTAAAGTTGCATATAAAGTGTAGTATCATGAACCTGTTTCGACCATCTCCCAAAAAAAGAGAAGATAAAAGAATGAATTTGACACATTTGCTGTTTAGCTAATGCACTTTACTGTCCAACACAGATACATCACTTAACTCTCATCTGACATGCGGCAATTAATGAACACGCGTTTCTGTATCGTCATCAGCATTCGTGTGATGACAGCGGCACTTCTGAGCAGCAGGCCATTGGCTGAAAGAGCGTTGGGGAGGGACAACCTCTTTCACAGTTGCCATAGGAAACCTGAACCTTCCACAGTTGCCCTAGAGACAGGAGGGTCCCATACAAAAGCCCGAGGTGCTGGATTATTGTGTCATTGAGTTATTTGTGTTTGTCACTCATTTGGGTGACGTGCAGAGAGACAGTTTTGCAATAGAAATAAATTATTAAGAGTCAAAAAAGAGTCACTTTTTCATGCAGACAGACAAGCTGACATGATACCAGACCGCCCCGTGAATGTCCTGTAACTGATGTTTTTAATGGTTGCAATATGGGCGTGACTGTTTTGGCTGGTTCAGATTTAGCATCAGTGCTGTGAATATAAAAGGTTTTTTCACTCACTCTTCAATCAAGACCATATGTAGGCAGGACCTGCACCTTTCCAGTGGAACACAAACACCACCACAAACCACGTGGACTTTACTGGTCCAAACACATCCGTTATACTTAATCTGGGTGTGACCATGTCAAATCTAAACATTAACATGCAAACCACAAAAAGATGATCAACAATAATACTATTTAGCAACATGAATCAACAGAAATAGGCAATCTATTTCACACAACAATTTCATGTCATAATAAATTTGTAAAACTATGAAAAAAACTTAGTGTCCCTAAGTGCTGTTGTAACACCTACCTGTTTATCTGACTCAGGGGCCTGTGTGTGCTTCAGTGACTCCCGCCCGCCCTCTCTCTCTCTCTCTCTCTCTCCTTCTCTCTCTCCCCCTCTCTCTCTCCCTCTCTCTCCTCTACACTCTCTTGTACTGTGAAGATGAAGATGTACTTCTTTGATGAAGAAATTAACATGGTAAACAGTAAAATTATTAAAATCACATATCAGCAAATAGCAACAACCATAATAACAACAATATGACAATATTACTACTGCAGTCAATAATAGTACTAACTAAATAATAACATACTAACTACTAATACCTACAAATGCAATAGTCCTATTACCATTATTATGTATTTTTGTCACATATGGCTCCTCCCCCACCTGTCAATCACACCTTTGTTTTCGACTTCCATGTGCTTTGCTGTTTTAGTTTCTGTTGTCATGTCTCCTAGTATATTTCTCTTGTTATTGTTCTCACCTGTGTGTAGTTTATTTTGTCATTAGCCTGTGTACACACACCCTGTGTTTGATGTTCATCTTTGCTGGTCACTGTTGTTTAACCTTCCTCTGTTAGTGTGTTTCCGAGCCTGTTGTAAGTAATGACTTCAGCCTGTCGTTATATTTAACGTAGCCCTTCAAGGTCCTGGTTTACAAACTGACCCCACTCCTCACAGCCTTAGAGGGCAATGGCTTCTATTATACATTCAAATATTTTTAGCCAAATTCTGATTGGACTGTCAACTGAACTATGTTATTTTATGGCCTCTCTTTCTCTTCCTGCCTCTCTCTTCCTCTCTTTGTCTCAATCTTTCTGTCCCTCTCTTCATAGTTCCATTAAAATACTACTGATTAGGGCACAGTAGGGGGCACAACTGATATGGCATTTATCAGCAGCCAATAGACACAATTAACATTCCTGTTTGCAGGACGACCCCAACGACATCTCCACCCCAATACCCCCTCTCTCAAACCCTCCATCCACACTACTACCCCTCTATTGCCCATTATTACCCCACCATCCCCACTATTACACCTATATTGCCCATTATTACCCCTCTATTCCCCACTACTACCCCACTATTCCCCATTATTACCCCTCAATCCACACTACTACCCCTCTACTCTTGCAACTTTTGTCACAATTAGTTTTTAGTGCCCTTATGTGCCCAACTCTCTGCAGACAAGTGAGACAAGGCCAACAGAGACAAGCAGGCATCCCCCTTTCTCTCTCCCCCTCTCTCTCTGTCTTTCCCTCTGTCTCCCTCTCTCATTCTCCCTCTTCCTCTCTTTTCCCTTCCCTCCATCTCCCCTCTCTCTCTCCTCCTCTGTACCCTAATCCAGATGCTATTGTTTGGCAGGGTGTCTGATTTAAACATCAGTCTCTCCTTTCATGATGTTGTTAACACAGACTTAACACAGCAACACCAGGCCCCGACTAAAACACAGACCGTTAAAGCACCTCCACCAGGCCCCAACTAAAACACAGACCATTAAAGCACCTCCAACAGGCCCTGACTAAAACACAGACCGTTAAAGCACCTCCAACAGACCCTGACTAAAACACAGACCATTAAAGCACCTCCACCAGGCCCTGACTAAAACACAGACCGTTAACACAGTTCCACCAGGCCCTGACTAAAACACAGACCGTTAACACAGTTCCACCAGGCCCTGACTAAAACACAGACCTTTAAAGCACCTCCAACAGGCCCTGACTAAAACACAGACCGTTAAAGCACCTCCAACAGACCCTGACTAAAACACAGACCATTAAAGCACCTCCACCAGGCCCAGACTAAAACACAGACCGTTAAAGCACCTCCACCAGGCCCTGACTAAAACACAGACCGTTAACACAGTTCCACCAGGCCCTGACTAAAACACAGACCGTTAACACAGTTCCACCAGGCCCTGACTAAAACACAGACCGTTAACACAGTTCCACCAGGCCCTGACTAAAACACAGACCGCACATGTGCCGATAAATAACGTATCTTTGTCTTTTGCGTTTCCATTGTTGTGCTAAGCAGGTTTAAAAAGCGGAAGCAGAAGACAAATGTATTTGGGCAAAAACAGGTGGAAATGTCTACAACACAAGTAACCAACGAACCACAATTTAACTGCCATCTGAGGGCCAGTTTACCAGCACTTTTACGATACCAAGTATTTCCGAATGAGTTTTCCATGCGTCTGTGATGGGGAGTCATCTCTGATGTACAGACATGCGTCTGTGATGGGGAGTCGTCTCTGATGTACAGACATGTTGTCTAGCTCTGAGATCTGCTCTCTCATTTGTTGCCCTGATAAATTTTTGACTTCTACGTTTTGGCATTGAAAAGCTCTTTGGCTGCCAAACAAATTTGGGGTCTTATTACATGATAGAAAACTGCACTGTGAAGTGTTTAGCGAGTCCTCATGGGTCTGTTTAGAATCATAGTTTAATTAGTTCATTAATTTCATTATTCACTGTTGTTCAAATTAGTATTTGTTTATTCTGGCCATAAGATATTTTGACAGCACACGCACTGACACCTGGAGCTAGACTGAAGTTTTAGAGTCACAGACACAGACGAATTGATGTCATAGCAGGACGTGTGTTGGGGCTCACTCAGTACAGACATCTCATAAGACCAAAATGTGCAATGATGCACACAAGGATACACTGGATAGTGATGAGTGTGTCCAATTTATATAAAACAAACAAAAAAAATCAGCACAAGAAAGATTTGAATACAATAGCAAAGCTTCAAATATTTTTCCATGACAGTATATTAGTCTGCACCTGTCTGACCTGATCCAGAATATCATTTTTCATCTTGAATCCACTCAACTCACGAGAACCCCACAATCACCTGTGGGTTTGAGCAGAGCTTTCCATTACTAAACACAGCCCACCACAGTACATTAACTGCCCACACCAGTCGTGCGCTAATCCATCATCTACTGCTCAGGTGGTATCTTTGGACCAGGCCATTTGTACTTCAACAAACATATTGAACAAAGAAGAGTCAGAGCCACGACCCCAGTAGACGACATGTCTGGTCCTCAGGTGTACGGGTGTCATCGTCTGGTCCTCATATGTTTGTCCGTCAGCGTCTGGTCCTCAGGTGTCTGGCTGTCAGCGTCTGGTCCTCGGGTGTCTGGCTGTCAGCGTCTGGTCCTCGGGTGTCTGGCTGTCAGCGTCTGGTCCTCGGGTGTCCGGCTGTCAGCGTCTGGTCCTCGGGTGTCCGGCTGTCAGCGTCTGGTCCTCGGGTGTCCGGCTGTTAGCGTCTGGTCATCGGGTGTCCGGCTGTTAGCGTCTGGTCCTCGGGTGTCCGGCTGTTAGCGTCTGGTCCTCGGGTGTCCGGCTGTTAGCGTCTGGTCCTCAGGTGTCCGGCTGTTAGCGTCTGGTCCTCAGGTGTCCGGCTGTTAGCGTCTGGTCCTCAGGTGTCCGGCTGTTAGCGTCTGGTCCTCAGGTGTCCGGCTGTTAGCGTCTGGTCCTCAGGTGTCCGGAGGTTAGCGTCTGGTCCTCAGGTGTCCGGAGGTTAGCGTCTGGTCCTCAGGTGTCCGGAGGTTAGCGTCTGGTCCTCAGGTGTCCGGAGGTTAGCGTCTGGTCCTCAGGTGTCCGGAGGTTAGCGTCTGGTCCTCAGGTGTCCGGAGGTTAGCGTCTGGTCCTCAGGTGTCCGGAGGTTAGCGTCTGGTCCTCAGGTGTCCGGAGGTTAGCGTCTGGTCCTCAGGTGTCCGGAGGTTAGCGTCTGGTCCTCAGGTGTCCGGAGGTTAGCGTCTGGTCCTCAGGTGTCCGGCTGTTAGCGTCTGGTCCTCAGGTGTTCGGCTGTTAGCGTCTGGTCCTCAGGTGTTCGGCTGTTAGCGTCTGGTCCTCAGGTGTCCGGCTGTTAGCGTCTGGTCCTCAGGTGTCCGGCTGTTAGCGTCTGGTCCTCAGGTGTCCGGCTGTTAGCGTCTGGTCCTCAGGTGTCCGGCTGTTAGCGTCTGGTCCTCAGGTGTCCGGCTGTTAGCGTCTGGTCCTCAGGTGTCCGGCTGTTAGCGTCTGGTCCTCAGGTGTCCGGCTGTTAGCGTCTGGTCCTCAGGTGTCTGGCTGTCAGCGTCTGGTCCTCGGGTGTCTGGCTGTCAGCGTCTGGTCCTCGGGTGTCTGGCTGTCAGCGTCTGGTCCTCGGGTGTCCGGCTGTCAGCGTCTGGTCCTCGGGTGTCCGGCTGTCAGCGTCTGGTCCTCGGGTGTCCGGCTGTTAGCGTCTGGTCCTCGGGTGTCCGGCTGTTAGCGTCTGGTCATCGGGTGTCCGGCTGTTAGCGTCTGGTCCTCGGGTGTCCGGCTGTTAGCGTCTGGTCCTCGGGTGTCCGGCTGTTAGCGTCTGGTCCTCAGGTGTCCGGCTGTTAGCGTCTGGTCCTCAGGTGTCCGGCTGTTAGCGTCTGGTCCTCAGGTGTCCGGCTGTTAGCGTCTGGTCCTCAGGTGTCCGGCTGTTAGCGTCTGGTCCTCAGGTGTCCGGAGGTTAGCGTCTGGTCCTCAGGTGTCCGGAGGTTAGCGTCTGGTCCTCAGGTGTCCGGAGGTTAGCGTCTGGTCCTCAGGTGTCCGGAGGTTAGCGTCTGGTCCTCAGGTGTCCGGAGGTTAGCGTCTGGTCCTCAGGTGTCCGGAGGTTAGCGTCTGGTCCTCAGGTGTCCGGAGGTTAGCGTCTGGTCCTCAGGTGTCCGGAGGTTAGCGTCTGGTCCTCAGGTGTCCGGAGGTTAGCGTCTGGTCCTCAGGTGTCCGGAGGTTAGCGTCTGGTCCTCAGGTGTCCGGCTGTTAGCGTCTGGTCCTCAGGTGTTCGGCTGTTAGCGTCTGGTCCTCAGGTGTTCGGCTGTTAGCGTCTGGTCCTCAGGTGTCCGGCTGTTAGCGTCTGGTCCTCAGGTGTCCGGCTGTTAGCGTCTGGTCCTCAGGTGTCCGGCTGTTAGCGTCTGGTCCTCAGGTGTCCGGCTGTTAGCGTCTGGTCCTCAGGTGTCCGGCTGTTAGCGTCTGGTCCTCAGGTGTCCGGCTGTTAGCGTCTGGTCCTCAGGTGTCCGGCTGTTAGCGTCTGGTCCTCAGGTGTTCGGCTGTTAGCGTCTGGTGTTCGGTCTGTCACTGTTCCTGCACTGTCCTCTCATCATGCTGGTGCCAACCACCTACTCATGATCTGTTATTAATGTGCTCTTCTGACCAAGCCAAACCACTGGGCTGGGGTGAGGGGGGTCTTGGTGATGGTGGGGTTGCTAACTGTGCAAATTAGCTTCTATAGGGATCGTGCGTGACATTCCATGGAGCAACCAGATGGTCTGTAATGGAAGCCAGTGGAGCTGGTGTGGGGATCAAACCCAGAAAATGAGAAGCAGCTAAATCCCTGAAAAGCGTCTGAGGGCTGATAGGGGAGAGAAGGAGGCACAGTTGCACATTTTTGCTAGTCTGTGTCTGCAGGAATGTCCTGCTCAGCACTTCACAAGTCCACTTAATTTAAACATCATGCTTCGAGATTAACAGTCCAAACTCCCAATCACAATACATGACTGACGAATTATTCTTTCTCCTTGGAAGCGGTCAGGCTAAATTAATACAATTAACACAAGAATTGATTTCTCTTATTCAGCAGTGTGTGATCCTGTGATAACAGTATTGCCAGTACACCTGTCCTTGTTTAGACTGTCTGCGTCATTCTGTTCACTCGCTGACCTTGCTAACGGTGCAGTCATTAAAACAGGCAGACTGACTGACAGGTCTGCGTCTACCCTAAATCACAGCGGGTCAGGTCTTTTGTGTTGCATCTCAGCATTTTCAGTCACCTCTGGAATATGTTGGATGAAAACATCCTACACAGTCTCTATGTCCAGGAAGTGCAGACACACCTTAAGTGACATGGGTAAAAACTCATGCTGTTAAATCAGTTGGAAATGTTAAACAGATGCTACAATAACTACTTACCTGCCCAGTTAGAATGCAAGATTTTATGTTTTCCCAACATAAAATGGCATGGAAGATCATGCAAGTTATTAGAATATAATACTGTATAGTAGTATAGTACAGTAATGTAGTATAGTATCTTATGCAGTATTTATGCTCTGTGTCTGCACCCACTCTGAAACGTCGTCCTAAAGGCGGCTGGCGCTACGCGAGACCCCCCCCCGTTCCCCCAACGAGGAATTCTGCCTCTACCACATCACTGCCACCGTGTCGTCGAGCTCTTCATCAGCGGGAGAAGGTCTCCCCAGCAACCACTGCATGTGCTTAATGATTGGACAAGCGTGTGTTGCCATAGCTACCGGAAGCTCCCATCATGCTTCCTCCTCCACTACAGTGCCAGACGAGGAAGGAAAGAGAGAGACGTGTTCTCTATATTACACTGAGGGCTGGTTCTGGTCCCTGGTGCCTCGGCCTATTGTAATCACCGACACACAAGGACCGGTCTGGTTTACTCTCAGCTCAGGACGAACTGGTCCTTATTTATTCTGTATTTTCGGTTCGTCTCCTCGTGGCTTGTGTAACATTAAAGAACAGAACCACGTCCACTTCCATCAGTGTTCAGTATCAGGAGTACGTGCCCCCCCCAGACGTGGAACAGGCCAAGTTCTCACACACTTCCCTAGTGTGTTCTCTCTTTTGACCGGTGCCTCGTGCTGACCTGTCAGTGTGCTGCACACGTCACGGCTGGCACAGGCTTGAAAGTTTGTGAACCATCCAAACATGATCATTGTTGTCTAAATAAAAATGTATATAATCATGTGCAATTAACATCCAAATCTCAGTTTGTAAAGCAGACCTTACACACAAAAGAGATGCATGAAAACATTTATTTTCATTATTTATTCGACAAAAGTAATTTATTTCTCCAAAAACTGAAAATCTGCCAAGTGCAAACCTATGTGGACTCTTTTAGTAGCGTGTGGCACATCCTTGTGCATCTATTACTTCAACCAAACAACTTCTGTAACCACAAACATGTCTCACGTCTGCTTCTAGGGGGTTTTGCCCACTCCTCCTTACAGAACTCTGCCACTTGAGAGAGGTTGGAGAGACGTTTGGCATGTACCACCCTCTTCTGATCTAGCCACAGCACTTCTATGGGACTGAGATCTGGACTTTGACTGGGCCAATTCAGAGTGCAGGAGATTCTTGTCAAGAATTTGTTGGTGGTGCTGGTAATTGATGGTTCCCTGGATAATACGGAGTCGTCCAGGTCCAGGGGCAGAAAAGCAGAACCAGACCTTCACATCTCCACCAACATGCTTCACTGTTGGGAGGAGGTTCTTCTCTTTATATGCAGTGTTGACTTTTCTCCAAACATGGCACCTGTGATTGTGGCCAAATAATTCAATTTTATCTGTCCAGATAATGGACATCCAGAATTCCTCTGGTTTGTCTCTCTGGCAAAGTTTAAAACAGGCAACTTTACACTTTCTTGAGAACAGAGACCTCCTTCGACCCCCTCTCCCATGAACGCCATGTCAGTAGATTTTTCACCTGATTGTAGATGCATGTACATTTATCCCAGATGCTGCCAGAGAGATCTGCAACTCTGTGGAGGTGGTGCGTGCGTGCGTGCGTGCGTCTGTCTGTCTGTCTGTCTGTCTGTCTGTCTGTCTGTCTATCTATCCATCTATCTATCTATCTATCTACATTTAGGTCTTCAGAGCCCTGGTTGAAACTTGGAGCAAAACCTCAGAATTACAGAAGGAAAATGTGGTGATTGTGTCATTGGGACAGCATGACTGAATGTTTTCCGTCCACAGAAACACAATCCAACCATCATGGGAGCTGAGCTTCTGTTCGGTTCATGCCTCAGGCAGACCCAACTCTGAAATTGCAGGTTCTTACTTCCAAAAAAGAAATAAAAATAAAATAAATAAATAAATAATTACAAGCTATGTATGATCTGGAAATCATATGATGTTTTAAAATGTCGTGATGTGGCAATTATGTTTAGAAGCAAAACCACGAGAATAACTAGCAGACCCACTATTATCTAGTTTGCAAAGGGTCAAAGGTCATAGTCAAGCGCAGGCAGGTTTGGAGGAAAACTAAAGACAGTGAAAAAGAGTTTGTGATGATACCCAGGGCCTGATTACAGAGGACAGGAAGGGTGTTTTTATAACATGCTACATTTTCACTCAGATCTTCAATTTGTCTTCTGGTCTTGTACAGATGCTTATTAGGAAACGTTTTCTCATCCTCGTTATCTTATCCTTTATGGTTCTAATTACAATTCTGTCTTAATGCACTATAATTGCCTGCTTTAAAATGGTTTTAAATAGGAGGTTAATCACAGTGATTAATGCTCAAGTCTTTCAATGGCCAATGTGTGAAAAAAATTAATTAGATCAAATTCAGTACCTTAATCTGCTGAAAATAAGAGTTGGAAAAATAATGGCGAGATAAGTGCTGGATAAGGGACTGGGAGAGAAAGAAAAAAGAGCAGGGGATGGAGGAAGAGAGAGAGGAGAAGAGAGAAAGATAGCAGGAGAGAGAGGAGAGAGAAAATGCCATTTCTGTTTCTTTAAATCTTAGTCTTAATTCCTTCCAAACTCGTCTACTGATAACACCTGCCCTGCAGCATCTGGCAGTGAGACAGGACAATCAACTGCTTGATAAATATATCAGTTCGATAAAAGACACAATGCCGTTATTGACGTCTATTTACAATGCTATGATTTCTTATGTTGTCTTTACACTAAAAGGAAGACATAAATAAGAGAACATGAGAATAAGACCGGAGCAGGGGGTGATGATGAAGGGCAGATGGTGATGAAGGGCAGAGGGAGATCCCATGTGGAACACTCTACATCACTAGACCTGTATTAGAGGGTGAGACAGACCACGCATCAGACGTAATGACTGCTGCGTGGACAGCCGTAATCTGAGGGTGCACTTTTAAATACTACTGAGAACTATTTTTTGCTCAATAGAAATGTGAGGTGTGTGTCTGTGTGCCTCTACATGTGTGTGTGTGTTTGTGTGTGTGTCTACATGTGTGTGTTCCCTTCTTTACTCATTGTAGATACCAAAACGCATGACCAATATGTAGGACCAGATGACATGATAGGAAATTAGGTATATGTGTTAGTTTAATATATACAGTAGCTAAAGTTACATGTGCAATAGTAAAGATAGTAACACCAGTCTGTGTGTGTGTGTGTGTGTCAGAGAGAGAGAGAGAGAGAGAGAGAGAGAGAGAGAGAGAGAGAGAGAGAGAGAGAGAGAGAGAGAGAGAGAGAGAGAGAGAGAGAGGGAGAGAGAGAGAGTAGTGATGAAAGATACAAAATGCTTGGCAACCCTTCACATAAATACATTAGCCATCAGTGTGTCCTTGGCAACAGCTGGCCTCAAATCTCAAATGTGTAACACCTTCATCTGCTACTACACGCCACAGCTTGTTCAAACAGCCCCTAGTAGACATGGTAACAGTGGTAACAGCTTCTAGTAGACATGGAAACAGCCCCTAGTAGACATGGTAACAGCTTCTAGTAGACATGGTAACAGCTCCTAGTAGACATGGAAACAGCCCCTAGTAGACATGGAAACAGCCCCTAGTAGACATGGAAACAGCCCCTAGTAGACATGGAAACAGCCCCTAGTAGACATGGAAACAGCCCCTAGTAGACATGGTAACAGCCCCTAGTAGACATGGAAACAGCCCCTAGTAGACATGGTAACAGCCCCTAGTAGACATGGTAACAGCCCCTAGTAGACATGGTAACAGCCCCTAGTAGACATGGTAACAGCCCCTAGTAGACATGGAAACAGCCCCTAGTAGACATGGTAACAGCCCCTAGTAGACATGGTAACAGCCCCTAGTAGACATGGTAACAGCCCCTAGTAGACATGGTAACAGCCCCTAGTAGACATGGTAACAGCCCCTAGTAGACATGGTAACAGCCCCTAGTAGACATGGTAACAGCCCCTAGTAGACATGGTAACAACTCCTAGTAGACATGGTAACAGCTCCTAGTAGACATGGTAACAGCTCCTAGTAGACATGGTAACAGCTCCTAGTAGACATGGTAACAGCTCCTAGTAGACATGGTAACAGCCCCTAGTAGACATGGTAACAGCCCCTAGTAGACATGGTAACAGCCCCTAGTAGACATGGTAACAGATTCTAGTAGACATGGTAACAGATTCTAGTAGACATGGTAACAGCTCCTAGTAGACATGGTAACAGCTCCTAGTAGACATGGTAACAGCTCCTAGTAGACATGGAAACAACTCCTAGTAGACATGGAAACAACTCCTAGTAGACATGGAAACAACTCCTAGTAGACATGGAAACAACTCCTAGTAGACATGGAAACAACTCCTAGTAGACATGGTAACAACTCCTAGTAGACATGGTAACAGTTCCTAGCAGGTCCTGAAACAACAACTAGTAGACATGGTAACAGTTCCTAGCAGGTCCTGAAACAGCTCCTAGTATATGGAGCTCCTACACCATGCAGCACTGGGCCCACACGGACATGAGAACAATCACAGGGACTTTCAGGAACAGATTTTTTCCAGTATAAACAGCACAGAGTTCTCGATGTTCGAACCTTAATATCAGTGTTGTTTCTCTTCTCACAGTATCTACATCTAAAACAAACCCATGCCACTAACCCTGTGGAAACTGAGAAAAGTCCATGCCCAATAAATACACAGCAATAATTCAATACAGCCTGGTGGACGTGTATGATGCACATAGCTGTATGAATATTGACAACGAGGTATTGATTAAAAAAAGAAAACATGTTCATATGAACAGTGTAGGTCAGGGTTGAGAGTAAACGCATTGTACTATAGTCAAGTCTTACAAGGAGGTACTACAGGGAGGGCAGTGGGCAAGACACAACTGGGGAAAATGTTGAGCAATTTGTTGTGGTTACCATGGGTGTAGTAACTATGGGGAGGTGTTAAACCCCCATCTCTCTCTCGCTCTTTCTCTCTGTATCTGTTTCTCTGTACATCCCTCCCCTCCAACCATGTACTGGTGCTCTATGTTTTTGAAACACAACACTGCTATTGGCTGTTGGATTGATAGCATTGCTGAGAATAACCACCAACCAGAGCCAGAGTACCCCGCCATACAGTTACCACAGCAACCTCTTGAATGCATCGCAGGCACCATGTGGAAACAGCAGTTTGGAGACGGAAACATATGAAAGATGAAAGATTAGCCAGCAAAGCTACAATCAAAGTTCTTGCAGTGCCTTATATGTGCAACTTAAGAACGCTGTAGATCCTCTTAATTGCCAATTCTTAAACTGACAACTGTTCAACAGTTGTGGGAAAACATCTGAATTTAATATATAAAAAGGCGTGGATATTTTACAGCTGTTATTCAGTTCAAGTATCTTCATTTACTGTCACTCGTAGTATAGATCCTGCCAGGCCCTGATATTCAGACACTCGGCTCTATCAACGCGCCTGTTGCTGCACAAGCCAAAGGTGAACCAGTGAGCTGAGGCCCCTAACACAGGAGTCTCTCCTCCAGGGAGCCCAGGAGACAGACATAACCAAACGCTCCAGTCCCACCAGAAGAAAACTGATCTGCTCCACAGTCCAGGCGAATAAAGCTGCAACGGTGATGAAGTGGTCTCCTTACTCTGCTGATCTCACTGTGCTGATCTCACTGTGCTGGCGCAGCAATTGAGCGTGTGGACAGGGAAGGTCTTACCTTGGCAGGTGAAGCATTTGACGTGGAAGTGCACACTCTGCACACGCACCACCTCCCCCTTGCACACCTCTCTGCAGCGGAAGCACAGGATGGGCCCGGAGCTCTGGTCCCTGCCATACGAACCCGGATGATGAGGCACTGCTGAGAGCAAGAGAGATTAGACACTTAGAGATACAGCACACTAAGAGAGAGACAGCACACTAAGAGAGAGAGCACACTAAGAGAGAGACAGCACACTAAGAGAGAGATGACACACTTAGAGAGACAGCACACTAAGAGAGAGATGACACACTAAGAGAGAGATGACACACTAAGAGAGACAGCACACTAAGAGAGACAGCACACTAAGAGAGAGACAGCACACTAAGAGAGAGACAGCACATTAAGAGAGACAGCACACTAAGAGAGATGACACACTTAGAGAGACAGCACACTAAGAGAGATGACACACTTAGAGAGACAGCACACTAAGAGAGAGACAACACACTAAGAGAGAGACAGCACACTAAGAGAGAGACAGCACACTAAGAGAGACGACACACAGAGAGACAGCACACTAAGAGAGTGACAGCACACTAAGAGAGTGACAGCACACTAAGAGAGAGACAGCACACTAAGAGAGAGACAGCACACTAAGAGAGAGACAGCACATTAAGAGAGACAGCACACTAAGAGAGACAGCACATTAAGGGAGACAGCACACTAAGAGAGACAGCACACTAAGAGAGAGACAGCACATTAAGGGAGACAGCACACAGAGAGATACAGCACACTAAGAGTGAGACAGCACACAAAGAGTGAGACAGCACACAAAGAGAGAGAAAGCACACAAAGAGAGAGAAAGCACACTAAGAGAGAGAAAGCACACTAAGAGAGACAGCACATTAAGAGAGACAGCACATTAAGAGAGAAAGCACATTAAGAGAGAAAGCACACTAAGAGAGATACAGCACATTAAGAGAGACAGCACACAAAGAGAGAGAAAGCACAAAGAGAGAGAAAGCACACTAAGAGAGAGAAAGCACACTAAGAGAGAGAAAGCACACTAAGAGAGAGACAGCACACTAAGAGAGAGACAGCACATTAAGAGAGAGACAGGACACTAAGAGAGAGACAGCACATTAAGAGAGAGACAGCACACTAAGAGAGAGACAGCACATTGAGAGAGACAGCACACCAAGTCATTTTGTTTTTTATTTCCCTACTCACACACCTACTAAACCCTGAAATGAATAAACTCAAGTGTGCTTCAGCAAGGAAGCTCCCAACTTTACATGGACTTGGGACCTCCAGGACCTGAATGAGAACACCTACTTAAATGGCATAAAGCACTTGGAGCCTGAGGCAAGAGGCTACAGCCGGAACCCTGAGTCTTCTCTCTCTCTCTCTCTCTTATTCTCTTCTTCTCCCTCTCTTCCTCTCCTCTCCCCACTCTGCTCTTTCTCTCTCTCTCCTCTCCATCCTGACTATTGATGTCTGGAGGTTTCGTGCTGATTTCCATCCTATTAAAGATGCATCAGAAGGACTCATACATTTTGCCAGTAAATGAATCAACTATAGTGAGACCACTGCAGGGTGTGTTTCAGCTCTTTATTTTATAGTTATAACTGTGAAATCTCATTAGAAGTGCAAGAATATGTAGTATAAACTATTGTACAATGATTCTGAGATGGTTTCAGTACGGTATCCAGGAGCAGATCTGACTGGCCTGCACAAACCTCCTCATTCCCGTCACTGGATATAGTAAAAGTGACCATCCCCCCCCCCCCCCCCCCCAACCTGTCTGCACCAGCACAAACAACTCGAAACATTCCCAGTTTCCCCTGAATGTTCCCAGCATTGATGCACCAGTAATTCTTCCCAGCACTGCACACTTCAAGGAGCCCGCATCCTCCGGGTGTTCTCCACGGGTTTATCTCCATGGGTTTATCTCCACGGGTTTATCTCCACAGCTGTCATCCAGTACAGTAGCACAGCCAGTGCGGTGCGGGGGAGGGGCTGCACGAGGAGTCCTCACGTCTACTCACGAGCGCAGCCTGGAATCTCCGTCCTAGTGACGGCGTCCGTGTGACGGCTGGAAGAATTCTATCCGAAGGAGACCGGATTCAGCACGATACCATTAGACACGGTACCACTGTTTTAAAACACAACACGCTGAAATACAAGAAATAAATTAACAACAAATTAACGAGGTAAAGAACACCTGTGTCAGCATCACTGTAATTTTATTCAACTTTTCCTTTTCAAATATTGCTGGTAATACAAGTCTCACCTGTCAGTCAATTTTATAGGCAGGCTAAGACAAAATTGCTGGCATGGACAAAGTCAAGAAATTTAGTGTGGAGAAATCTGAAACGATTACTCTGAAATCATCCTCTTGCAAGGTACTCGTAACCATTCTGTTTGACTTCCAGATATATCCTTCATGCTCCCTAGATTAAAGACCTATCCCTTATGCTCCACAGACTAAACAGCTATCCCTACACAAATTGAAGACCTATCCCTTATTACAGACCCACCCCAGTGTAGGAACCTGCAGTAATACATACAAGAAGATTCCTCAAAGCCATTTTCCAAACAATCAGGGTATTGTGCTGAACACATCATTTGACAAGTGTCGAGCCCACAGGACAGGGCAGTGCCCAGTGGACCAGCTCCTCCACACAGAACCAGGAACAATGGCCCGCTAATATGGTAACTCTCCTCAGAGGATCACGCTCACACCGGCAATATTGTATCCGTGCGTTCCCCCCGGCAGACCTGAAGCTCCGTCTGCATTGTTCTCCAGGTTCTGGGACACGCCACGTCACGTGCAAGTCCACCGTGCAGCGAGTAGAGGGCGCTGTCTGAAGGCACCACACCCCACACCCTTCTGAGGTGCATCAAGCAACATTAAGTCCTGTGACATAAAAACTAGATGAAAAGCCTGAAAGGATCTGAGCATATTTTGCCGCGTGTGACTGAGCTGTCAGTTGTTCTCAAGCTCCCACACAGATGCACAGAAATGACGTTTCAGAGAGAAGAAGGAGGCAGGGCATGAACTAGCACTGTTGCCATCATCTGTGGGCCATCACGGAGGCTGAGGAAACCTGTGTGTGTGTGTGTGTGTGTGTGTGTGTGTGTGTGTGTGTGTGTGTGTGGGGTCTCCGGCTGCAAGCACGGATAATCCCCGATATCCCACAGAGCTGACACAGAACATGGGAGCCAGTACTCCCATCACACCTATACTGGCCTTCCCTAGGAAAGAGCAGACGGAAGTGTGTGTGTGTGTGTGTGTGTGTGTGTGTGTGTGTGTGTGTGTGTGTGTGTGACAGTGAGAGAGATTTAGGATTAAGGTTTTTTTAATCCTAACTAAATGAACTGTCCCCAAAGTAGATGCTTTGAGTTCACAAGCAGAAAACTGCTTCTTGGCACATAGCTGCATATGTCAACATGGAGAGAAGATTTTGCATAAGGTTTGAGTATGAAAACGTTCAACTCAGTCTAAAAATAAACACAGAGACTCAAAAACCAAGTGCAGCTTTTCAAAGACACCTTTAAAAAAGCTTCTCCCTTGGGTGTCATGAAATTAGCAATGGTTGTGGCAAACTCCTTCTCCATCAAACAAACCCCTGTTATAATTTACCATCACAGTATTAGTCTAAAATATGACTGCAGGCACTTTACATAAGTCTGTTTTGGACTTTTGAAGAGCAATATTTAGCTCACGGCCAGTGGCATTCTGCCCCAGGTGTAAGGTGATAACAGCTGGGTCTGGAGGGGCAGGGGCTATTTCTGCCCCAGCCTGAGACATCTCCCCACTGGTTACAGCCCCAGAGGGGTGGAAGTTAGGGGCAGCAGAACGGTCAAACAGGAGACTGTGGAACCCGCTAGGGACGCCCAGGGCCCGCTCAGACAACAGGGGAGCAGGACTGACATGAACATTCGTCCATGTTCATTTTGCTATTTCTCAATGGCTTAACAACAGCCAGTGGACATACGTAAACATGTTGTGCACTGTTGTTGCATATTATATAAGACAAGGTGACAAAAGTTCAGTGACATTTTAGCAATAAACAACAAACAGGGATGACCAGCACATAAACAATGTGGAGGAAATTTCTGAGAAATGTCAAAAAAAAAGTCTGAGAAATGTCTGAGAAAAGTCCATGTAAATGAATACTCTTTAGAATCCAGCATTTACCTTTATCAAAAGGATGTAAACGTGTCTAAATAGTTGCATATCAAATTGTAAAACTATTGCAAACTTTGTTTTACAAGTAGAACCCTTTGCATAGGGCTCGTTGGTCCAGAAGTCTCGGTCTTGGAGTCCAGAAGTTCTCAGCGTTCCCTGTTCTGCAGTATTTCATCTCCTAACAAGAGGTTTGGTGTTTCAGCTGATGAGTTTTGAGACAAGCCGTCATTGAGCTGATCGAACACCGACGATGACATTGCTCCCTACACTACAGTCACAATTAGCGGTGGTTATGGACGCCACGTGAACAAGCGTTCAGCGTTTCCACAGGGTCCTCTTGTATTTAGTTTATTAGCGTGCTGTACGTACTCCTGTCATAGAGCTGCTTCTGATCCAAGATCCGATACGCCATATGGTGTGTGCATTACGAAACCAGGATTAGACAAGCACCCTGTAACTGGTCCACCTAGAGTAAGCACAAATGAACCAGCATCTACAGTCCTTCCACACTCATGGGTCCCTCTGGGAAACGCTACACATTCACACAAGTAGAGGATTATTTGGACTAAAATTATTTAGCACCAGAGAAACACGCCTGAACAGAACTGGCCTAATGAATGAGAAGATAAATAATAATCTTTTTTTTTTGGCCTAACAAGATATGGTGATGTTCTTTTAATGAACAATAAACAACTAATAAACAGCACACCCCACTAATGGCCCAGATTTATATTCAGAACATGCTGTCTGACATTTTTAAGGCAGAAAATATTAGAAAATATTAGAGAATGATAATGAGTCACATGTCACAAAAAATCTTTTAAAAATAATCTATTTAAATATATTCCATCTGCAGTGTTATGGTGTTAAAGAGAACAGAACAAGTCAGAAGAACTAACATCCTAGAGCGGGTTTATCTGATGACGTGTGTCCTGAACCAGCTGCTGTCTGAAGCCACACGGCCCCGCTGCATCTGCGGGATGATGGAGCGTGTGATGTCTTCACTTTCACTCTCTCCCTTCATCTCACTGGGGAAGGAGGAGGTGGGGGGGGGGGGGGGGGGGTCGCAGGGCAGGTGGACATTGGCCACGGGCCTGTTCTGTTAGCACCCTCTCACAGGCAGGGTGGGGTTTAGTCCACTCACACAGGCAGGGTGGGGTTTAGTCCACTCACACAAGCAGGGTGGGGTTTAGTCCACTCACACAAGCAGGGTGGGGTTAGTCCACTCACACAAGCAGGGTGGGGTTAGTCCACTCACACAGGCAGGGTGGGGTTTAGTCCTCTTACACAGGCAGGGTGGGGTTTAGTCCACTCACACAAGCAGGGTGGGGTTTAGTCCACTCACACAAGCAGGGTGGGGTTTAGTCCACTCACACAAGCAGGGTGGGGTTAGTCCACTCACACAAGCAGGGTGGGGTTAGTCCACTCACACAGGCAGGGTGGGGTTTAGTCCTCTTACACAGGCAGGGTGGGGTTTGGTCCACTCACACAGGCAGGGTGGGGTTTGGTCCACTCACACAGGCAGGGTGGGGTTTGGTCCACTCACACAGGCAGGGTGGGGTTTAGTCCACTCACACAGGCAGGGTGGGGTTTGGTCCACTCACACAGGCAGGGTGGGGTTTGGTCCACTCACACAGGCAGAGTGGGGTTTGGTCCACGCACACAGGCAGGGTGGGGTTTAGTCCACGCACACAGACAGGGTGGGGTTTAGTCCACGCACACAGACAGGGTGGGGTTTAGTCCACGCACACAGACAGGGTGGGGTTTAGTCCACGCACACAGACAGGGTGGGGTTTAGTCCACGCACACAGACAGGGTGGGGTTTAGTCCACGCACACAGACAAGGTGGGGTTTAGTCCACGCACACAGACAAGGTGGGGTTTAGTCCACGCACACAGACAAGGTGGGGTTTAGTCCACGCACACAGACAAGGTGGGGTTTAGTCCACGCACACAGACAGGGTGGGGTTTAGTTCACGCACACAGAGGGATTTAGTCCAATTCCAGCCAACGTCATGAAGCAGGACTACATTAGAAAGGGCCAGTTTACAGTACTGAATATCGATTACAATTAGCAGTGTTAAAAGCCACAGTTCACTCCAACATCAGGCTGTAGTAAAACATTCAGTGGGAATGTTTGTAGTTGTGTAATCATACTGCACACATAACATAAAGAGCAAACTAGGAATGACTGAGTGTGATGAAGCAGGTTTTCTCCTGAATGACACTCAGCAAATGCAGGACTCATTAACTATGAAGGTCACAATCTGAATGTCTTACCACAATGTCCCAGCAGTCATAGGAAATGCAGACATGTGATGCGTCAGCCTCACAGGTGAAAATATGACTACGGGATGATAGGACTACAGGACTACAGGCTAGCTGCCACAAATATGCTCCGTTGATGTTCTTAATACCCCAGTAAATTGGCATGCCTCCATTGCCTGTGTGTATGGAGGACGGCCTGTGTCTTCTCTGTATAAGCTTCACTCTGCTGGCGCAGGCAGGTTCTACCAGAGCTCAGCAGACTTCTGGCAGGTGAACGCTGGCACAGATGCCGTTAGACGTAATCAAAGGAAGGAGACAGGGAACACAGCCTCACCCAGTCACTTCACTGGCAGGAGATTTCACGCCTGCTAGAACTTCCAGATCCAATCTCTCAGAAAGCAGTGCAATAAGACAGAAACTAGCATTAGCAGAAACGCAGAGCCCCAAGTCTCTAACAGTGATGCTGTGTGTTCCACAAGAGGTTGAAGGAGACCTGCACCTCGTCGTTCGGCTTTACGCCTCTTTGGCTGGTGTGGGGTCTTTTGAACTGGAAGTGAACACTTTCGGGTGCAAACAAACTGACACGCAGTCAATGTGCTGATACGTGCTGATAGTGTTATCTGTGAATCTGTGCTACTTTCCAAGAAAAGCCTGGTGTGCAAGTTACGAGGCCTTGCTGACAGATTCCACATTGCCCTCTGACGTATTTCTGAATGGAGACTATCAAATTTCTGCTCTCCACACCGCTCTTTCCATCTCTATCTTTCTCTCTCTCCCCATCTCTCTCTCTCATTGTTGGTTCTTGATCTATATCTCTCTATCCCCCACTCTCTGGCCCACAGCGATGTTGTGAACAAGCAGCCAGGTTATCTATGTCATCTCTCCCACCCTCTTTGGATGGCATCCCATGAAGACAAACCTTTAAGGGTAAGTGATGAGTTATTGATTAATGATTAGTTTGACCACATTTCCCTTGGTGCACGCAACCCCGTTCCATCAATAGGAAAGCAAAAAGACAAAATAAAGAAAGGAAGGAAAGATCAGCACGCAGAAACGCTCTGGTCAGCTGTCCAATCACACACGCTGCAGAAAACATGGAGGCAGCCGACAGGGCGGTGGCCAAAAGACACGGTGAGAGCAGCCAATGAGAAAAGGCCGAACGACCTGGGCGTAATTACGCCCAAATGCCACGTGTGAGTCCGCAGGTGAGTCCGAGAGCCTCGTGTCATCTGCATAATTGGGTAATGACTGCGTAGCGTTGGGGGTTCAGATCTGGACGTGGAGGTCAGGAGTCTAATCTCCTTAAGAAAGTAAATTATAGAAAAGAAGAACAAATGTAACAAATGATGATGTGAAAAACAGAATGAAACGAATGGATCTAATAAAAGTCAATGAGTACATGTAGTTGTAGTGCATTGTGGGAAGCGTGTGTTTGTGTTCCACACTCGTCTCTGGTTCGTCCTGCTGCCCGCCAGGAGCTCGTGATGTTTCGTGTTTCCACCAGCCGCGGAGTGTGTGTGTGTGTGTGTGTGTGTGTGTGTGTGTGTGAGTGTGTGTGTGTGTGTGTGAGTGTGTGAGTGTGTGTGTGTGTGTGTGTGTGTCCTGTACTGGGGTGAGCACCGCCGTGTGTGTGTGTGTGTGTGTGTGTGTGTGTGTCCTGTACTGGGGTGTGTGTGTGTGTGTGTGTGTGTGTGTGTGTCCTGTACTGGGGTGAGCACCGCCGTGTGTGTGTGTGTGTGTCCTGTACTGGGGTGAGCACCGCCGTGTGTGTGTGTGTGTGTGTCCTGTACTGGGGTGAGCACCGCTGTGTGTGTGTGTGTCCTGTACTGGGGTGAGCACCGCCGTGTGTGTGTGTGTGTGTGTGTGTGTGTCCTGTACTGGGGTGAGCACCGCCGTGTGTGTGTGTGTGTCCTGTACTGGGGTGAGCACCGCCGTGTGTGTGTGTGTCCTGTACTGGGGTGAGCACCGCCGTGTGTGTGTGTGTGTGTGTGTCCTGTACTGGGGTGAGCACCGCCTGTGTGTGTGTGTGTGTGTGTGTGAGAGGAGCACTGGCTCTGCATGTGGCTACGGGCTGCTGAGTGGCAGTTCTAGCTGAGTACGATGGACAATGGCAGCGTGTTTGAGGGTCCAGACGGTCCAGACCTGAAGCCAAACACACCCGGGTGTCCCGGGGCCACGGTGCAAGGAGGACGGCAGGGTGATGAGTAGCATCATTCAACACAGCGAGGCATGTAGAAGAGTGACTGGACCCACGTGGCTGTCTTTGCCCTGTTTTGCCTTTTCCGAGCTAGAAAATGTTTGGTTTGAGAATTTCATTGGAAAAAAAAAATCAAACATTTATCAGATAGAGTGAAAGTGCCCCTGCCTGTGGGGGCAGCGATAACGTCAGCGTACAGGAGCACGTAGTGCACGAGTGGAGAGTGGGTCACCAAAGATTACTTGATTTGTGCACTCCCCCCACCCCCTTCTCTCTCTACACTTCTCTCTCTCTCCACATCTCTCACTCACTCTCTCCCTCTCTCTCTCCACATCTCTCACTCACTCTTTCCCTCTCTCTCTCTCTACATCTCTCACTCACTCTCTCCCTCTCTCTCTCCACATCTCTCACTCACTCTCTCCCTCTCTCTCTCCACATCTCTCCCTCCCTCTACATCTCTCACTCACTCTCTCTGTGTCCTTTTGAGTGTGTACTTGTGTGTGTTTGTGCACATGTGTGTGTTTGAAGGCATGTGTGCTTGACTGAACAGTAACCTTCATTAACACTATATAAGTGCATAAAGCAGAGCACGTGACCAGCAGTGAAAGGCTCGGTTCCCTGACTGCCTCATCTCAGCGTTCACGTGCTGTAACCTTTTAAAGCATCTACAATGTGACACAAATGACCTGCAGCTGCGCGCTTGCTCTCGCCTGACCCCTCCCGACTCCAGCCTCAGAAACCACGAATTTTATCACATTTTTATATGCAACATGTGACATTTATTCAAATATATTGCAATGTTTAGTAAAAGCTAAAGCAAGCCAAATGCGAGCTCAACAGAACCCCAGCGCGCACAGCTAAGCGATCTTACGTTGGTACTGAACAGAAAGGTTGGTGATCGGTGATGGACACAGATCGTTATAAAAATGCCCAGTGAACAGAAACTTTGTTCTTGAAGCTCAAAAACGATCAAATCTAAACCCATGAATACTTAAGGGTCAAAGTGCGGACAGGGTGCACGTTGAGGGACGTGAACCCTGGAGACACGTCTTACACGAGACCAGTTCAATGGACAGTTTTTATCATTTCACCTACATGACTTCTTCACACTCCATCATTTATGTTTAATGGCCACGATGCAGCCTCATCTCGGATCTACTCACCACTCGCGCTCATGATGCTGGGGAATCACACCCGGGGGGTCCAGAGGCGGTGTGTGTTCAGCACCACGCAACTTCAATCAAAACACCTGAAGTGAACTCGGAGCGCGAGCGTTCATTAAAATAACACCAATCCTCGCGCGCCGTGGCCGAAACGCGCCGGTACGACACACACCGTGACCGCAACATGCAAACCGCGCCGGTGTTCCCGGTGGAGCTCGCGACCTCGCAGTGGCAGCCGCGCGCGGAGACACCGCGGTGCCCGGTCACATCGCGCGCGCCTGCTGACGCGTCTCTCGCAGCACGCGCGACCCCGAAGGCTCGAGCGCTGGTCTACGGCGTCCGCTCGAGCGCCGCGGCTCTATTCCAGCGCGCGCGCCCCCATCTCCGGAGGAGTGACGTCAGGCGGCACGAGCGGCAGCACGAGCGGCGTGTTTCCTCGGCGCGTGCGGTGGAGTGGCGAGGGGCTGGGCTCGCGCTTACTACGCCGTCCTCGCGCGCATATAAGCTGGCACGGCGCGCCCTCTTCCGCGCGCTCCGAATAAACGCATCACGACGAGCCTAAAACACACTGAACTGTGTGAATAAAGGAAACACACCGCGGCCCTCCTGGTCCATTACAACAATAATCCATAAAATCATAGTACACGCTACAACGTGTTTTAAAAGTGTCAGGATTAAATCGACGATTTTCCCAATTTTTAGAGTATTATAGAGCAAAAGTAAAGCATAACTTTTCAGCTCAACAATGTTGCATATGTTATTGACATGAATGAATACGACAGGGAAACATTTTAAATATTGAAATAAATATTTTCTAAATACCAGAAAATAACACGGGCAATTACGATTTGGATTACTTATACTGAACCATAGAGGGCGCTGTTTCACTAGATTACATTTGAAGCACAGCTCGCGTATTTTGCGTGGGAGTAGCCTGATCAAATCAGCTGTTTTCTGCTTTTATATGGAGAGGGAAAAGTCTTTCTCAGACTACTGTGTTTTAGCACAGAACGTCCTCCCATTAACCATACTCAAAAATAGCCTTTTAAAAGGACAGGAAAGCTATTTTGTCATGCGACTAAAACTGATATTAAGTTACGGCTTCTTTGCCAGGATCAGATTCAGTATCTGTTTGGGTTGATGCAGAAAACAGCCACTCAGCACCTTTACTTTATCTTGCGTTTCTCTCCCCCCTCTGCCCACCTGTGGGGTCTGTCAGGTGTCTGTGACTGTGTTGAAACCCTCTCTATTGGTCTGGTCGTGTTGTACTAAAGCTCTGCTAACCTTCTGTTTTGCAGTGAGTCCACGGTCCCGAGGTAAACAGAAGACCTCTGGTAGAGCAGTGGGTCTGCCTGAGTGTGACCTGAGCAGGACCTCATTATAGCTCCTCCCCCATCGGTGACATCACACCTCCAGTCTGATGGGGATTCTTCACCCCCCGCCCCCTTCAACCTTTTCACCTCAGATGACCCCCCCCCCCCCCCCCCCCCCGCTAGCATGGCCAACAGAGGGAGCTATGGATTCAGACTCTGTTAAGGTGAAAACAAAAGCCCACAGTAATGGGGATAAAGATTCATATGGATTTGAGCCTCTCAGCTGAATCATTTTCCTCATATGCCCTACAGTCTGGACAGATTTTAAGAGTGTAACCCACAAGCAAATTAGCATTTCTTGGCTTACAGACTTGAAAGGCTGGCTGTAGAATTTCGGTGTAAACATCAAATTTTCGTGTTTAGCTAAGAGACAGCGTCACTGTACAAGCACGTTGCTGATATTCAGCTGACGATCAACATTCGTGGATGGCAAACGTTAAACACTTCCCACATGCTTATTGGACATCCAATGGGATTTAACAGCTTTGCATGCTCATATCCAGCTGCTATAATTGTCCCTGATTGGTCTTTGATTAAACGAATCCCAGCCCCTCCCTGGCTGCCATGGTGATGTGGTGCCGAGGAACATGTTTTTAAAGGATGTGGAGAGGCTGTAGTGGCTGATGTAGTGGGTCGGCCATTGTCCCGCAATATGAGAACCTGGGACAACAGGAAGCCGGATTTCCTGAGGGCATCAGGGCCTTTATTCAAGTAACAAGGTTTATGGGCAAATACAGTTCCTTCAAATTTAATGCATAATTTCATTACCTCCCCTCCTCCCTTATGAAGTTCATATAGCTTATAACTATTTGCTCAAATGTACTGTAGCATCATTCATATAAATTTTTTTAAAATGTTACTGTAGTTTTGATTAGCTTATAAAGCCAGATGCATACTATACAGTATGTCAAGCACTGATCCAACTGCATTCCATGGGCAGTCAATGACAACAAACCTTTGAGTGCAATCTGAGCCCTGTGTTTGTGATTACACACACAGCTGTGTGTGTGTGTGTGTGTGAGTACACACACATCTGTGCTCTGCACTGTGGGACTGTGTGCTCTCTGAAGACCGACAGGCGGCCACATGCCTGCATACATCTGCCGGGGGCCACTTTTCAAATGGCTTACCAAGAAGCTTTGGGATACGTGATATGTTCCATGGTTTATTTTTAACCAGCAGGTAAATGCAAGAAATGGCAGTGGCCATGGGACAAAAGCTATTATCTGACCCGCAGACCAGCAGATAAAGCTATAAAGTGCAGGAATGTTGAAGACAGAGGTCACTGGTTAACAGCGGCTAGTCCAAGGTGCAGTGGCAGACAGTGAGCGCCTGAACACTGTTAGTAAGGTTAGAATGTCACGAGACAGTCACTTCATAAATCGGTTAAAATGCAAAGGGAACAAATAAGCTTTAGCTAAAGTATGGCTGGAATGCAGACCTAACCAGACCGAACCAGGCGTGTTTGACACAGAGAAGGCACCTTCCGGATGCGAAGAAGAAGTCGTATCTGACTGCAGTGACATAGCAAATTGTCTCGTCCGCTGTCTCTTGTTATGGTGCATATAGAACAAGTCTAACCAGACGGACTGCTTCGTTACGACTGTAGGTGTCGAAACAATCCTTCACGTAAGGTCCTTTTATATAGACGTGATTGCATGTTGATAGGAGGGGCTTTAATGAAGGAATGTGAAGACCTGTTGCTTTCTTTGAAATGTTGTGAATGAGAGATTTGATTTGTTTCCGTCCATTGTATCGAGAACCCAAACAATTCCTGACCTAGAGAACAGAGGGAGAGAAAAGCATGGTACAAATGATAAGATTAAGAACAGAATGAGAGAGAGAGAGAGAGAGAGAAAGTAAAAGCTATAGAGAGAGAGAGAGAGAGAGAGAGAAAGTAAAAGCTATAGAGAGAGAGAGAGAGAGAGAGAGAGAGAAAGTAAAAGCTATAGAGAGAGAGAGAGAGAGAGAGGGGGGGGGGGGGAGAAGGACAGATTTAGAGGTGGAGTTTTGGATACTTCCTCAGAGTAGTGGCTGGTTTCTCTTCAGCTCACATGTGACAGCGACACCCACACACACCCTCACACTGACCCAGAAGAGCTTTGCAGACGAGCAGGAGTGTGTTGGCTGTGGAGGGGTCCGTATGAGAACAGCGTGCCCAAGCCCGTTACGCTGCTCCCATGAAGGACGGCCGGCCAGGCGGGAGGCGGCCCTACAGAGGTACTGCGTCTGACTGCCGCGCGCTTAGCCCGTAACCAGGTGAACCTTTGAGTCTGTGGTGGTGAGGCTTCTTCACCGATGACGTACTTGTGTCTGCAGTGTTTCCACTCCATGGCTGCAGGGCCAGTGTGGTGTATGGAGCTACCAGACCTGCTTCTGCGTTCTGGGGGTTTTTCTTGTTTCTCCTGCTGGTGTCCCGTTCAGACACCTCTGTATCAGCTTCTGTGACTGTCTTATAAATATCACAATACGAATGCGACATCTTGTCTCTCCGGTCTGGGTCTGTTTCAGCCGTTAACCTCGCAGTGCCTGTTCACTAGCCTGTGAAGTTGAGAGGACACTTAGGCCCACGAGGGAGATATTCTAAACTTAGCGCTTATGGTCTGGGTTCAGGTTACAGTCTTCTCTCTCACGGACGGTGGTGCACAGCAGATAAACAGAGCTCCTGTCCCTGGTGAACTTTAGATATGTTCTTGTTCGATAAAACACATTTCTCAGTTGTAATGTCATGTCTATAGAACTCTTATGTCAGCATGTTATTGTAGCATGTTATGTTATTGTAGTTATTGTAATATTAAGCAGAGGTGGATATGCCTGTATTCACTTGTATTCACTGCTACCTTTGAGATCTGGGGATTTTATGAAATGGGCTGTGTATAGAACTGCCATTCAGAGTATTATTAGATTGTGTTGAGTAGACAGACGTTTGGGAGATGCTGTTGTAGAGATACGCTGTAATGTGGCGGCTTGTTGTTTACCGCTGTTCAAAACCCATCAGACCGGCTCAAATTTGATTAGTTCCTAACAGACTCTCTCACATGCACTGCAAAGTGGGGACTGTTCTCTCCACCGTCAGCAAAATTAACGTGTGTGGCAGAGAGACTGTTTGGCTCGGTAAAGGGGGAGTTGAGGAATTATCAGGTGATATTCTGCTTCACGAGGAGTCATGTTACTTCACAGAGCTTCTGATATTACAGTGACACTGTCATCCGTCTCCCCAATCCTTTCACAACCTTTTCCCACACACATACACTCACTTAAAACCATGGAAATCCACATGTGGACCACTGCAGCCACTAGAGGGCGCTGAAGAGCTGGGTCTGCCCTCTCTCACGCTTCCAACTGGATGTTTACACAGGAAATTGGATAAAAAATAATGGGACTGTCCTGGCATGAGAAGTGCTGAGTGTCGTTTGTGTTGGGACACACTGTCATGGCTGACGAGGAGCAACCAGTGCGAACGCTGCGTCTGCACAGGACGAACGGAGAACAAGTCTAGGGAAGATAGACACACTTCACACATGCTGGGACACTTACGGCTGTAATGCTGTTGTTGTAGTCTTTTCTTTTATTGTGCTAGTATAAGCGCCTGAATCACACACACACACACACACACACACACATGCACAATCACAATTACACACACACACACATACCCAGCATGCAGTGACACGGACCAACCCACACCAACATGCCAGCAGCAGGACTTGCACTGTACATTACATTCACACGCTGCCAGAGAGCGAAAGGAGAAGAAGGGATAGGTCACTGAGAGAGAGGGAGAGCGAGAAAGAGGGGGAGAGAGAGAGAGGGAGAGAGAGAGAGAGAGAGACGGATATGATGAGTAGAGAGTAAACACTCAGGATGCAGACACAAAGGCAAAGAGCATAAGGGAGCACAGGAAGGAGAGAGAGACAGGAAGACCCAGAGAGAGAGAGAGAGAGAGAGAGAGAGAGAGAGAGAAGAGCTTCTCCACCGGCCCGACATCACAGCCGCTGAATCGGCTCCCAGCAGGCACTGGGCTGCTGCCTCTGTGGAGGAGACGAGCTCGTGGTCCACACCATGGCATGCAGATGCTGCTCCTGTCTGCTCTCGTGTCTGAGAACCTGCTTCTTGCTTTCAGGTTGGTGCCCATCCTGGTTCTCGTAGGGTTTTTGCCATGAGAAGGAAGTTTGACTTGCGCAGGCAGACTTCAGTGTATTGCGGTGCAACATGGGTAATAGACTTATCCATGAAGGTAACGCACGTGGTGAGATCATCTTAGCCGATGTTCCTGCTTGTGTCCGCGTGGTACCGCTCTGCTCCCTGTGACTGTGACTAATTTTGTGACGTACAGGCTCATATAATGGGTTGGTGTCTTGCGTGTGATTAATGGAACTTTTATGTTGCTTTTATATTGTTTGGGCTGCTTTTAAATGATGCATTATTCATTGCATCGTTTTCCTGACTTGTGAGTGAAGCTTCGTCTACCTGCTGCGATCATGTCAGTACAACTAATCTCAAATCACTGGCTGATCGGAGGATCTATAATCACATCAGATTGCTGTCCAGGATGTGACTGCCCTGGCATGACTGGTAGTGTAATGGTAGTGTGTAAGTGGGTTTTGTACAAAGTGCATGTGTCCCTGTGTAAGTGTGTTGTGTCTAACCTGTGTGTTCACCCCTGACCAGGCTGCGAGGGTGTCGGTGCCCGTTGAGGTCCAATCGTGGTCCAATCGGTCCTTTCCCCTTAATGTCTCAATCCTTAAGGCATCTTTGGTTTTCACACAGTTCATACGCTTTAACGCATTACTAATGCCTCCCCTCCCATCTCCGTAGAGATATCGACTGCCGAGCTCGATGCTTTATGGAATGAACCCCCATACACAATAACAGCAGCCAATGAGCTCTTTCCAGGAAATGATGTCATAGCTACTGGTAAGACTATATCACCTGGAATAAGGTGACACTGATGACTGACACCGAACACTTTTGCAGAACACAGCAATGGGTTTTCAAAGACTGAAGCCTGGTTTGATTTTTTTTGCCAAATACATTTAATAACAAAAGGTCCTTTGCTGAACTAAAACAGCAACTAATACACTACACAGTCTAACAGGTCACAGCTTTTGTGTCATGTACTTTGTATGTATTTGAACATCCTCTTAATACAATGCACAAAACTGGGAAGGTCTTCCTATCCTGAGACCACCTGACTGATATTTATAGAGCTGCTATGATGCTGCTGTCAGTTCCTGCTTTTTCTCAGTAGGAAGTTGCATGATTGCTACAGCAGCTCTGATACGTTTACCACTAAATAACCCAATTATCGTCGTTCCCACGTGTGAGGGGAACTTGGAAAATGTTTACCATTGTGTTTTATAAGTCACGAAGTTCTTTCATTTGTGCTGCTAAGAGTTTGTTCACCTACACAATTAATCAGCCATTAAGGTTCAGTTAAAGGAGCCCTGTCAGAGTCAGTGAGGGCTGATCTCAGCCGTCGGTGTGCTGTGAGTGACCCAGCGCACAGCGCACAGGTTTCTGAGGCCAGCGTCTTGTGTTTGGTGCAGGAGAGGAGGAGGAGGAGGGAGGTGAAGCGGAGGTGGAGGGAGATGAGATCACTGGGGAGAGTTACTGGAAGAGGAAAGAACCCCTCAGCAAGACCAGCTCCGTCTCCCTGGCGGCCGGCGAGCGTTTCTCTTCAGGTATCAGCGCCGTGGCTTCAGCCGGGCCGTTAGACCTGAGTGGGAAGGTGCTTGTAATGGACTTTAATGGCATGTGTGATTCAGCATGTTCTCCGAGCTAATGCCCTAAAGTGTCTGCTCAGCCTGTTCATCTCTCAAAAGTCCTGATTGTACAAAGGGACGCGTACTGCTAATACAGGACATAACGTCATGATGGTGCTATTGTAGTTCACATGCGTACACTTCCAGAACAGGCATCGTTTAGTTCCTCTGTGTGGGTGATAGTCACTAGAGCTCGGCCTGTACAGGATGTCTAAACTGCGTGTTTGTGGTCTAGACGTGGTTCTGCTGTTCAGTGGGAGAAGGAGGTCCAATCTGCAACCTGACGGTCGCCTACAGGAGGCGCTGCGCACCCGCCTGAGAGTCGTGGAGAGTAACAGCCAAGATGTTATTCAGCTGTTTAAAGTGCGATGATGCTTTTACTTTAACCTGTGAAACGTTGCAACACAATACTGAACAGGCATGGAGGCATGACCACAGTCCTAATCCACGCTCCGAATTCACTGTGGTTTTCACTAGGATCTGTCAGCCCGCTTGGTTTCGGTGCACGCTGAGAAAGATTGCTTCGTGATCACCTTCAAGACGGTGGAGGAAATCTGGAAGTTCTCTACGTACCTGGCTTTAGGTGAGGCGGGCGCACAGCGCTTTGTGTCCTTTTGACAGAAAGTATTTATGACACGCGCTTCATGGGATATCGATGATGTGTTTCAGGATATGTAGCGAGGTGTCTCGAGAACTTCCTGTGTGATGAGACCTTCTGGCTGGACCCCGAGATACTCAGCGATGTGGAGATCTGTGTGACCGTGGACGAAGAACACCTGGCCACCCTCTACCTGGGGCTGCTACTGCAGGAGGGTGGGAGTGGCGTCATCACTGTACAACAGTTCAACCTTCAATAGGAAGAATCCACTTCACTTTTCCTCTGTGTGTGTGTGAACGAGAAAATCCCCTTCCTAACGTGATTCACGCCAGAGCTGCAGAGGCACATACAGCTCACAGTTCTCCAGAAGATGATTTAGCCTTCGGTCCAGTCAGAAAACACACTGCTTCTTTTTTACCGTGTGGAAATGTGAATTAATACACCTCTTCGAGGACTCCATCAAACAGTATTGCCATTATCTTTCCACATCGTTCACAAGTTCGGTAGAACTACTTCAATTAGTTTACACATTTGCTACGTTTGTCTGTAGGGTCATTCTTTTCCAAAGCTCTGCTGACCAGTGAAGACCCCCAGGAAGAGGAGGAGCTATCCTACAAGAAGAACGATCTGGTTATGGTGAAGGACATTGGCCATGAGTCCATGTGGGAGGGCACCCTGCTGTCGAATGGACAACATGGCCTGGTGTCTGTCCACGCCATGCAGCCACTACCGTACCCTTTCTACCAGTGAGTGCCTCCCACGCTCCTCCTGGGAGCATGATCGCATCAAATGCAGACGCATTCATGCAGCAGAGTATCGTGTAGGTCACAATTTCTCTAGTGGAGTAACAGAACTGGTCCGTTGTGTTTTTAAAGGTGGTTTCTTAGGAAGTATCCTGGAAATGCAGGAGGAGTTTCATCTGCTCAAAGTCTATTTGACCAGCCTATAGGTGAGATAGTGATGCTAAATGCTCCTACTGCTATGGCAATGAACCACTAATGTTTACTGTGAGCTTGAGGAGTTTTGATTTCTTGGTAATGTTTATTCCTGCAGTCACTGGCATCTGTGTAGCAGTCGCAGACCATAACCCAACGGTTAAAGATGAACTGCAGTTCAGTGAAGGAGATCTGATACAGGTGGATGGCTTGCTCATCAGATCCATGAATCTGTTCATAGGAAGACACCTGTCCAGTGGACACACTGGATTTGTCCACAAGGCCCATGTGAAACCTGAGAATATCAATCCACTGTAAGAAAGAGGAATAAAAATCCTTATATTATGCTAGCTTTAAAAAAATGCTCTTCCTCTCAGTGTGAAGTAAAACATTTGAGTCCATTACCCCCTTAGCACACAGAAATGTAGATGTATTTATATAAACTAGCTGACAAGTGTGTGTTTTCATTTGACCTTGGCTGAATCTGTTTCTCTGTGACTGGCTGTTGGTAGGGGGTGAGGGGGGTGAGGGGGGTGAGGGGGGGTGAGGGGGGGTGAGGGGAGTGCAGTTATGTGGTGATGTGATGAGGAGGTCAGAATTGGAGTCATGTGGTGGATAATACTGCCTTTGTTGGTCATTCCACAGCGATGGACAATTGGTCTTTTTGAGTGAGGCGGAGAAAGTGGCTCTTTTGCAGTTTAACCCCTGCCACGAGCAACGACACACTGGACTACTGAACAAGCACTTCTCCAGTGACATCAGCACTGTGTACAGATTAGGTAGGAAACACAACCCCCATCTGTCTCCAACATCCCTGAAAGAGGGAGGAGACTTTATTTAGCATTTAATTTTGTCAATGATGTGTTAACAGATCGACTGGACAAATCAGATTTTAACTACATCAGAAACCAACCCAATCAAGGTAATCTTTCCCTCTGTGATTAATGACATCACATCACATGTGCACTTGTGATATTTCAAAGACTCAGTGAGAATTTTATTTGCATAATCTCCCAGCACAGAAAACCCCAGTGGAAGCCCGGAGGAGCATTATATCCACTATCTCAGAGAAGAGCGATACGACACCCATCCAGTCCTCTCCACGCCCTTCTTTTTATGCCTCTCAGAGTTACCTGGAAAGGGACCAGGAGGCACTGTCCTTCAACCCGGAGGACACGTTCCGAGAGATGGACGAGTTTGAGGAAGACCCTCCAAACTACACGAACGAGGGCATGTGGGAAAACGACGAGGCAGAGGTCACTGAACCCACCCTGACCCTCCTCAACACGGATCATTTCGAAGACCCCATGCTGGCGCTGTACGACCTCTCCTACTCCTTCGTTGACACAGTGTTTGGGGGTCTCCAAGAGGACGAGGTGCTCCTGCGTCTGGAGGGTCTGCGTGAGGGGGCTAAGAAGCGGCACATGACGTGGGCCCACCGCCGGGTCTGCTTCCTCCTGGGACGGCTGTCCACCAAGAGGCTGAAGTTCTCACAGGCTCGGGTCTACTTTGAGGAGGCCCTGAAGATCCCGGTGGAGGGGTTTGACGACAAACCTCTGCTGATCGCCCTTTACACCAACCTCACTGCCGTCTACCTCAAGCAAAGGATGACGGAGAAGCTCCCCTACACGCTGGAGAAAGCCAGCGCTCTCCTGCTGTGCCTCCCGTGCCACAGCTTCTGCTCCGTGGACGAGTTTGAGCTACTGAAGCCCATCCTGCGTAAAGCTGTGGTGGACAACGACAAACACCTCCAGGCAAGGACTTGCTATCTTATTGTTTGCCTCTTCTTACTACAGAGGAAGATCGAGGAAGCGTTGCCTTTCGTGGAAAGGCTTCAGTTTCTCACTGTCACTCTCTCGGCAGAGGAAGGGAGGCCAATAGGTCCGGTGGACCTTAACTGGGTCCTGTGTAGGCTGTACCATAAAAAGTACCTACCTCACCTTGCCCTGGCTGCTCTCAGCCTGGACTCACGCCAAGGCCTGTCCCTGGATGATGCCTTTCAGAAGGTGGAGCTGTTTATTAAGAACTCGCTCAGACTGAATCCTCGGTGGAAAGACCACAGCAGTTTGCTCCCAGCCCAGGTGGTCGTGTACCTGCAGCAGACCCTGGCCATAGCCAGCTGTGGAGAGGACCTGAAGACCCAGAGGGACCTGTGCCTGTGTTTGGCCTACGTGTACCAGCAGTACGGGGTCTTGGACAAGGCCGTGCCCTACGCCCAGCAGGCCGTGCAGGCCGGGAGCCGCGTGAACGACGAGGAGGGCTTCGAAGCGTCTGTGTTGCTGGCTTGGCTCCTGGTGCTGACCGAAGAACCGGAGAAAGCCCACGCCACTCTGAAGCCTCTCCTCCGGTCTCTGAATGAGACAGACAGCCCCACACAGCGCGGCGTGGTCCACAACCTGCTGGCCCTGTGCCTCCGTAAGCAGGGCAAAGTTACGGAAGCGGCACGGAGCTTTCATTACGCGCTGAAGATCTCGCAGGAGAACGGGAACAAGCGCAACGAGGCCCTGGCTCTGGCCAACCTGGGCTGCCTGGCGCTGTCAGTAGGAGCTCCGGTCCTGGCAGAGAGCTTCCTGCTGAGGTCCCTACACTTCTTCCAGTGTCTCTCCGAGAGGCCGTCTGATGAAGAACACGTCCAGGCTCTTCTATGGCTGGGCAGAAGCTACAAAGACAGAGGAGCAGGTCTGGAAGTCAGACTTTGCTATGAGTGGGGCCTTCTAATTGCCATCAGTGCCAAAAATCTACACAGTGAGTTATGCAAGTGCTTTACTTTTGGGGTCTGTGAACCTTCCTTATTATCGAGCTTTAAATTACAGAAAATTGCCCATTTGACTCGTAACAGTCTCATTTCTATTACAGGCCAGATGGTTGTAGCAAAGGTGCTTAGTCGTCTGTATGCCGACTTGCTGCTCTATGGGCAATGCATCATTTATTACGAGCACTGCGTGGGTCTGTCCAGGGAGCTGAAGGACAAACGTCTGGAGGGAGAGTTCCTGGAGATACTCAGCAGTCTCTACCTCTCCCTGAACACGGAGAAGTGAGACCTCACCATCTTCACCATCACCACATGCTGTACTTATAGAAGCTTAAGACTTTTCCACCATATATACATATATACATGTGTGTGTGTGTATTTACATACGTGTATATATATTATTTATGCATATGTATATTATTAAGTTACTCAAATTCAGTTTGATTAAAGTACAATATACTACCAAGCAATAATGGTTTTAGGTCATCGAGGAAGTCTCTGGATTACACCAAGCAAAGTCTGCGGATTTCTATCGACCTGGGGAGGAGACAGGAGGAGTCGCAGACCTGGCTCCAGGTGGGTCGTATCTACTACCTGATCCAGGAGGACGAGCTTGCCGACATGTACCTCCAGGTGAGGGAGAGACCGTCACCATCATCTAACATCTAGCGTGCGACGCCTCTGACGGGGTGTTGCCGTAAGTCCAGGCGGATTAAACCAGTTTTTTGCAGGCAGCAGTTAAGACGGCGTTGAGGATGAGCGAGCCATTCTTCACCATGAGCATCTACGAAGAGGCCGGAGACGTCTTCTTCAAAGGGCACAGGAACCGCATGGCGGCGCTGCCTTTCTTCAGGGTACGTGTGTCGCCTCGTGAGGTCCAGTGTTCACCTCGCCGCGCGTGTGCTCGTGAGCTCCAGCCTTCAGGACAGCTGTAGTCCTGTGTGGGGAGTGACGGCGTGTCCGTGCGCTGTGTGTGCAGGACGGCGCCTTGCCCTTCGCCAGGAGCATTAAGGACGTGCACTCAGAGTACAGGCTGCTGAATAAACTGTCTGAGCTGCTTCTGAGCGAGGACAACAAACAGGAGGCCCTGAAGTACGCAGACCTCGCCGTGCAGATCAGTCAGAGCACTGGTACGAGCCTCTCGTCTCCTCAAACCCACACCCCTTCAGCTCCTGTCACCCAGGAAGCATATTCTAACTGTGACGGCGTCTCTGAGAGAAGCAGCACTTTATGCAAACCTAGCACTCTGTCGCCCCCTGCAGTTCAAACACACACACCACATTCCAGATGCTCATTCTTTATTTCTCCTTTGTCTTTCTTTGTTTTTGAACGGACAGCTTTCGGTTAATGAAGCGCTCTGTGCCCTCTAATTAGGAGTGCGTCTGAATGAAAGGGCGGCCTACCACCGCCTGGCATCAGTCTACTACTGTCTGGAGCAGTATGAGCTGGCTGAGAACTACTATCTGAAGGCTTTGTCCCTCTCTCCTGCTGTCCTGGAGCACGTGATCGAGGCACGCTACTATGTCAAGGTCTACAGCCGACTGGCCAATTTCACGCTGCACAAACTGAAGGTGAGATATCATAAACCATCACATGACCTGTCATAAAGCATCACATGACCTGTCATAAACCATCACATGACCTATCATAAAGCATCACATGACCTGTCATAAAGCATCACATGACCTATCATAAAGCATCACATGATCTGTCATAAAGCATCACATGACCTATCATAAACCATCACATGACCTGTCATAAACCATCACATGACCTATCATAAAGCATCACATGACCTGTCATAAACCATCACATGACCTATCATAAACCATCACATGACCTGTCATAAAGCATCACATGACCTATCATAAACCATCACATGACCTGTCATAAAGCATCACATGACCTATCATAAACCATCACATGACCTGTCATAAAGCATCACATGACCTATCATAAAGCATCACATGACCTGTCTTAAAGCATCACATGACCTGTCATAAAGCATCACATGACCTGTCTTAAAGCATCACATGACCTGTCTTAAAGCATCACATGACCTGTCATAAAGCATCACATGACCTGTCGCTAGCCTTCACAGCTGCAGGTGTGTGTAATAAAGATGAATGTGTCTATAGGACGCCTTTGATGCCATGGGTTACTTCCACCTGGCCCTGGCAGCAGCTCTGGAGGACAGAGGACGTCCTGATGTCCTGTACGTCCTGTACATGAAGCTGGCTGAGATCCACGCCACCCACATCCCCGACGCCGAGCTCAGCCTGGCCTACATGACCAGTGCGCGGAGTTTGAAGAGGGAGCTGTCGGACGCTGCTGGGAGCCGTGACCCTGAGCGGGACTTCACTAACGCGGGACTCTCCGAGGCTGAATCTCTCGTCCTGTCGTCTCCCGTCCCTTCCAGCCCTGACTCAGACTTTTTTGAGTTCGACGCTTGTCTCCCGGCGCCTGGCCAGATGCAGACTGAGCTCGTGGAGTATCAGTATGCTGACCACAGCCGAGAAGAGAAAACAGACGCTGGCCAATCAGACGACAGCAGCTCTGACTTGATACGAGATCCCAGCGCTGTTAATCAGGCGACCAACACTGGCCACACATACGCTTACTCAGTGGACACAGAGTTTTGACTTAACCAGTTTGGGCAGGTTGGCGATGTCTTAGTAATTTCTTTAAACCACAAAGAAAATTTCATTATGTCAGTAAAATATTTAAGTGTCCTGTGAGTATTATTTTTGGTCAAATATTGAATATTTTCTTTAAATATAAGAGGAAATATTTTATATTATTTGAGAGCTCTGATTTTTTTTCAGGGCTTTGACACCTGTAGCATAATTATATGATGTAAATATACCTGTTGATTATTGAGCTGTATGATCTTTTTTTATGTTAAATCGATAAATCTTTTTTTCTACTTTTTAAATGTTACAAAGAAAACTTATTAAAGTCACTGTTAAATCCACAAGAACAACTTCTGTTGATTTTTGACTCCAAAGCCGCTTTGTCACTATTGTGCTGCACAGTTATTCAACATCATGGTTTAGGTTTTTATGACTTTTATTCAACATCAACAACGTCATTTATGTCAGGGGCCTCAAATGCAAAATTAGACTGAGATCAGATTTCCCAAGAATGTCCGCTAGAGGGCAGTAGAGATCGCCAATACTACTGAAAACGAGGCTATTACTACTGCACACGGGAACTGATTTACTTTACAAAAGTTTAGGCCTATATATCGTCACACTTTCTATGCTGTATGTATGTTTACGTTTGCGAGTACTACGTGTACTACTATTATTAATAATAGTAAAAAATCTTTTTATTTAGCCCAAATAAAAGATGCATTAATAAAGTAAAGAATCAGAATCAGAATCAGAAAAAGTTTTATTGCCATTGTCAATGAACAGGGTTCGCAGACTAGGAATTTGTTTCGGCATTAAGGTGCAACAAAAAACAAGTAATGATAAGGGAATATAAATAGAATGAATAAAGTGAATAAAAGATTAATAAAAATACAAAGGGCATAAAAATACAGGGGCAGAATGTGCAACAGTAGGCTAATAGGATAAATATGAACTAATCTATATAGAGCTTAAAATATTCATGGCCATTTAAGTTTCGCTGTTTGGGTCGACAGCTCTCCTTTGTAGTGCCTGTATAAAATGCCAAAGTTGTTATCTTGTCACTTCATCACCGTCATTGTTCGTCTCGTGTCCTGCGCGCTTCAATCTTCTCACAGTGCGTCCTGACTGGCGCGCGAGATGTTCCTGATCTCCAGCCTGCAGGTTTAGTAACGTGCGCGTGGCTCTCTGAAGCCTGCTGTGACTCCAAGAGCCGCTCTGTCTGCGTTTCACGAATATGAGAGCTTTAGTGGACAACATACATACATATAAACAGTATAGAACGACAAACATTTAATAGATAAAATGAAAAAAAAAAATTAAATAATTAAAAAATAAAGGAAGTTCAGGAAGGAAGTTATTAAAAAATGTGAATCAAATTCATAATCAAAGGTGCAGGGGAAGGGATTTGTTTTCAGTGCAGCTGTAAAGATGTGGTGTGAAGAAGATGTGGGCTCCTCTGAGTTCCTCCAGGGAAGCGCAGGAGCTGATGTGTTTCACTCTAATTCCAGCCACTAGAATTGACCAGTCTCTATTGATCTAAGAGGCTAGTGGCCTTGTATTCCTCTACCATGCCAGTAATGATTTCTAAACAAGCAGTAGTTCTTTAGAATCGACCCCTGTGCTAACCAGGAGCCCGCCGAGGCAGAACTGGGACAATATGCTCACTTTTCTTTTTGCCCGTTTGCCTTCTGGATCAGCAGGCGTCCAAGGGCCAAAGACCTGAGTGCATTTATTACAACAACATGGTCTTTGGTATCTTGAGTCTTGGGTTCATGTTAAACATTAACGTCCAAACTTTCTCCTTTTGTGCTGGAAGGAATTTTGTGTTCTGTCGTTCTTTCATACGCAGGACGTGATTGTAGCGCTCTCCTAATGCGGGTCTCCTAATGCGGGTAGGTGGGACGGCCCGATGTAGATGCAGCTGTCAGCTGTGAAGCTGTGGTGGGCAGTGTTGTTATTCTGCGTTATTCAGCCTAATGGAGGAGGCACAGGTTAACTGGGATGTGTCCAAGGATCAGGGCCAGTGTAACGTGTTTGATGTTATGACGGAAGAGTTCAGGCGTAAACTATGATGGGTTTCTAAACATCTGATTGTTGTTTGTTTATTCCGTTTTTGGATTCCCCCCCCCCAATATTTCTCTGTTTACTCAAATCCAATCACCACCCATCATGTAAACGTCCCCTGTTACACATCAGCAGCCAATCAGGGAGCATGAGGGCTGTCACATGTTCCCTCCAAGCACATGCTGTCAATCATCACTTCTTTCCAAGCTACAGCTTGTGTGACTTCATGGATTGAATTGACCCACTCAGAGGACAGCACTAGCCACGCCTCTCTGATGCGTGAGCTCACAGACACCCGTGATTGGCCGGTTGTCACTGGAATTGTTTTGAGTCCCCTTGCTCCCTGTGAGTCTGTGTGTTTTCTCAAGCTCCCAGTCACACATGTCTGTGGTATCACTGGGGAACAAACTTACAATCTTCCAATGATGGGGCAAAGGTTTCTCGTTTGGACAGCTAACGTTGTCTTGTGCGTACAGAGTAGGACCACACAACAACCTCATGACCACCAGAGATTATTTTTCAGAGAATTTATTTTCATTTCTTTGTGCTAACAGAACTCTTTGTGTTTGCCAGTGAGTGTGTATTTGTTTGCATATTGTGTGTGTGTGTGTGTGTGTGTGTGTGAGAGAGAGAGAGAGAGAGGGAGAGAGAGAGAGAGAGAGAGAGAGAGAGAGAGAGAGTGTATGTCTGTGTGCGCGTGTGTGTGTGTGTGTATGTGTGTGCTTTTATACTTCAGTGGCAGTGAAAAATGTCACTTTGGCACCTTTTCATGTGGATAAAGAGCTGTTTCTGGAAGGATTGTGGGACCTTATTTGGAACACTCTCCTGAAACTGTCCTGAATCTGTCCTGAAACTGTCCTGAAACTGTCCTGAATCACAGACGATCACAGATATCTGTCTATCACAGACTAATCAAGCAGTTCTGCATTCCGCTTCTCATTGGCCAACATTAAGTGCCTGGAGCTTTTCTTCATTTGATGTTCAGTACAAAACACGATGTCCACACAGTTTCATGGAGTCTGGGCCTCACTGAGCAGAGAGTATGTGACACGCATGGCAAGCGTCCTGGCTCCTTCAGGGCCAGCTGAGCGTTAGCACCCATGCTGATGACCACACGTGCTACTGCCCCGTCTCACGGAGACTGAGACACGCTTCAGACGCAGCTACAGTTCTGGCCAAACAATCCCTGTACTGTGGAGCACACAGAGAGAGGCTGTGGGAAACAGAGGGCCAGGGAGGTGTTTGTGAAGCAGACTCTGGGAGAAGTTGAGTTCTGTGCTCGGGGGGCCGGAGGTCTAATAGGCTGGGCCTTGATTCCACTCCATGTCTCCCTCAGCGTGTGGTGAGAACCGCCAGCTCACCCCCATGAATACCAGCGGGAGACTGCACACCCAGACAGGCACACGTGAGAGACTGCACACCCAGAGAGGCACATGTGAGAGACTGCACACCTAGAGATGTGCACGTGGGAGACTGCACATCCAGATAGGTGCACGTAAGAGACTGCACACCCAGACAGGCACACGTGAGAGACTGCACACCCGGAGAGGCACACGTGAGAGACTGCACACCCAGAGAGGCGCACGTGAGAGACTGCACACCCAGAGTGGCACACGTGAGAGACTGCACACCCAGAGAGGTGCACGTGTGAGACTGCACATCCAGAGAGGTGCACGTGAGAGACTGCACACCAAGAGAGGTGCACGTGGGAGACTGCACACCCAGAGAGGTGCACGTGAGAAACTGCACACCCAGACAGGCACACGTGAGAGACTGCACACCCAGAGATGCACACGTGAGATACTGCACACCCAGAGAGGCACATGCAGTGGACATGCTGTAACAACAAATGACAACATTGTAAATTTAAGTTTGCATTTTGTTGTTTTGTTTTGTTTTTTGACATCTAACCTGATGCCAAATATTTCTTCAAGATTTTTAATTTTAGTATAAAATTAATTTCTATTCAGTTTTTATCTGTAGGATGTTCTTGAGTTTTATGTAATGTACAAGCAATTAAATATTGTTGTATTGTGTTGTATTGTAAATACTTATTCTACATTTTTTTTTAACACTGTTTACTAAAACTAACATGGTCAATATAAGTTTCAGTGCACTAGAAAGTCACTCCGTGTCATCCAGGCTACACACATGTATCTGTGGAGGGGAACAGGTCATCTTGAGATGACGCACATTCTATTCCTGATGAGGCTTCATGACAGAGGGAGCGCTGGAGGAAGTGGGTCCCACACGAGGGCTGCCTCTCCTCTGGGGATCTGCTGTGTTTTTGTGCAGTAATGACTGTCCGTGCCTTTGTGGAGAAGAACGCTAATCACATCATCTCAGCGGCTTCTACTTTTAGCTTCTGTGAACGCTCATAAACCCAGGACATCGTTCTCTTATCAGTACCTGATGGCTTCTATTTCACTCACCACAGGCAAGGAGGTCTAATGTTTCAGCCCTGCCAGGTCTGTCTGAACAGGGTCACGCATAAATCTTTAAGTCCCGCGAAACTGGACGGGCTGACGGCACCCAGGCGAGTGGACGCTGCAGAAACGTGACGGCTGCTTTGAGAACGTCTAATCCCAATAAGCAGGTTCATGCGGGACTGAGGCAGGAGGACGTGATCTCAGGAGGACGTGACCTGAGGACCACAGCAGAGAGAATGGATGGATTACGTTTAACCGAACGTTAGATGATGATGCTGGAGAATCACGTGTAGGCCCAGCTGGTGCTGGTCTCCACGTGCCGTCCACGTATGGATGAGCTGCGATGGCATATAGAGGGCTGTTGCTTTCACGACATCTGTTTTAAACAGGATGAGCTCCCCCAGCATGTGGTCTTCAGCTAGCCCATCACTATGAGAGCCATCTGCAGTTTGGCTGCGCTGTGGTCCAGTGTTACATAACTCAAATGAGCCTTAGCACAGCAATCCTACACACAGAGTGTTCAGAAAGTATCCAGACCCATTTACATGCTCTTGATAGGAATGTGGATGGAATTCAGTATTGTGGATTTGATTCTGGATTGTGGATTTGATTCTGGATTGTGGATTTGAGTCTGGATTACAGAATTGATTCTGGATTACAGAATTAATTCTCGACTGTGAACGAGCAACAACCGGAATGTGTCTGAGATTCGGAGCACACAGTGCTTGTGTAACGCGGCTCGCGCCACGGAGCGAGAGGACGGACACAAGTGCTGAGAAGAGCGAGATTTATTCAGGGGAGTACCGTAATCATCGTCGGATAGCCAGGCAGGGTCGATAACAGGAGGGCAGTCCGTAAAACATGCAAAGACAGGCATCACAACACAGGGAGCACGGGAAACAGGAGAAACACGAAACGGTCAGGCACAGAGAACAGCGATGGGACAGACACGATCACAAATAAATTCAAAATACCGGACAAAGGACAAGGGAGACTCAGGGGCTTTTATACACAGAACTAAACTAGGGACAGGTGATGACAATGACACAGGGGCGTGGTAACAAACGAGGGATTCATAAAACTAACGAGCAGGGCGGGACAAACGGGCAAGAACACAGACACGAGGGAACCCAGAGTGACAGCTAGGAGAGGGGGCGTAGCCGCACGTGACAGAACCCCCCCTCAAAGCGTGCCACTCTGGGGCACGCAAGGGCAGACAGGACAGGGAACCAGACTAGGACAAGACAGGGAACCACGGAACACGGCGAGGGACAGGGACAGCAGACACGGGACGGACCGGAGGAACAGACCAGGGGAAAGCAGGGCACGGAGACCGGGGCACGGCAGGGACAGGGGGACCAGAGACGGGCCAGGAGCTGGGCTGGGGCATGGCGGTACACGGGACACATGGAGACCGGACAGGGCAAGGAGCAGGGCCGGACAGTACAGGACCGGGGACAGACACGGGAGTGGGGCCAGGGGACAAGGCGGAGGCAAACACAGAGGCAAAGACACCATGAACAACGGAGACAGGCACAGGCACAAGGTGGGTGACGACTTGGGGAACAGACATGGGGACAGGGACAGAGACGACACCACAGGAAACAGACACGGGAACAGGAACACAGACCTTGACAGACACAACCACGGGGACAGGGACCAAAACAAAACCAGGGATGGGACCAGGGAGCAAGGGGAACACGGGCAACGGAACATAGGAGGCAAAGGGCGGAGCAGGGGGAACACCAAGTCCATGCCCAACAGGGGGCAGCACAGTCTCTGGGGCGACAGGTGCGGCCGGGCGGCAGGCAGCGGGAACAGGAGCCGGCAGACAGGCAGCGGGAACTGGAGCCGGCAGACAGGCAGCGGGGACAGGCAGGGTCCGCTGGCGGGCAGCGGGGACAGGCAGGGTCCGCTGGCGGGCAGCGGGGACAGGCAGGGTCCGCTGGCGGGCAGCGGGAACGGGAGCCGGCGTGGACGACCTCTCCAGGGTCGCGGGGACAGGAACCGGCGTGGACGACCTCTCCAGGGTCGCGGGGACAGGAACCGGCGTGGACGACCTCTCCAGGGTCGCGGGGACAGGAACCGGCGTGGACTGCTGACGGGCAGCGGGGACAGGAACTGGCGTGGACGACCTCTCCAGGGTCGCGGGGACAGGAACCGGCGTGGACTGCTGACGGGCAGCGGGGACAGGAACTGGCGTGGACGACCCCTCCAGGGTCGCGGGGACAGGAACCGGCGTGGACGACCTCTCCAGGGTCGCGGGGACAGGAACCGGCGTGGACTGCTGACGGGCAGCGGGGACAGGAACCGGCGTGGACGACCCCTCCAGGGTCGCGGGGACAGGAACCGGCGTGGATGAGACACCCTCGGGGGGCGGAACCACCGGGCTGACGTCCTCAGGGGGCGGAACCACCGGGCTGACGTCCTCAGGGGGCGGAACCACCGGGCTGACGTCCTCAGGGGGCGGAACCACCGGGCTGACGTCCTCAGGGGGCGGAACCACCGGGCTGACGTCCTCAGGGGGCGTGACCGCCATACTGACGTCCTCAGGGGGCGGAACCACCGGGCTGACGTCCTCAGGGGGCGGAACCACCGGGCTGACGTCCTCAGGGGGCGGAACCACCGGGCTGACGTCCTCAGGGGGCGGAACCACCGGACTGACGTCCTCAGGGGGCGTGACCGCCATACTGACGTCCTCAGGGGGCGTGACCGCCATACTGACGTCATCGGGGGGCGTGACCGCCATACTGACGTCATCGGGGGGCGTGACCGCCATACTGACGTCATCGGGGGGCGTGACCGCCATACTGACGTGGCTCGTACTCCCCCCCAAAAAATACTTGGGGTTGTCATGTGGAGTAGCCGGCAGGGTCAGAGGCGGTGGGTCCTCCTCCTCAGGGTCCTGGGTGAGCCTGGCAGAACACACAGACACACAAGCTCCTCGGTTGCTCTCTCTGCTGCGGCTCCGCCTCCCTTGAGGCGCCGGGAGCTCACGGTGGTCAGAGAGAGTCAACCGAGGGTTAAGCGAAAACTTGTCTGTGCGCTCAGACCGTCTGCCCGCTGCTCGCACGACAGGAGGTTTTTCCCTGTCGTGTTCGCAAAACCGGGCAGACACACAGCGCTCAGATGGAGTCTCGTCGCGAAAGCCAGTAGAAAGAGACTGCTCTTTCTTTGGTCGGCGACGAGACTTCCTTGTACCCGCAGCGCCAGGGGTATTCCTGTCTCTAGTTTGTTCGCACTGAAATACCGGAGAGTCGAACCGGATTAAACCAGCCGACATCCATTCACAGTGTTTGAACTCACCAGAGTCTCGCTCTCTCGCTGTGTCCTTGAATGTTCCGGTATTATGTAACGCGGCTCGCGCCACGGAGCGAGAGGACGGACACAAGTGCTGAGAAGAGCGAGATTTATTCAGGGGAGTACCGTAATCATCGTCGGATAGCCAGGCAGGGTCGATAACAGGAGGGCAGTCCGTAAAACATGCAAAGACAGGCATCACAACACAGGGAGCACGGGAAACAGGAGAAACACGAAACGGTCAGGCACAGAGAACAGCGATGGGACAGACACGATCACAAATAAATTCAAAATACCGGACAAAGGACAAGGGAGACTCAGGGGCTTTTATACACAGAACTAAACTAGGGACAGGTGATGACAATGACACAGGGGCGTGGTAACAAACGAGGGATTCATAAAACTAACGAGCAGGGCGGGACAAACGGGCAAGAACACAGACACGAGGGAACCCAGAGTGACAGCTAGGAGAGGGGGCGTAGCCGCACGTGACAGCTTGCAAAGACCAGCAACAAAACTGTTTATAAACTGCTGAGAGACAAACAGTGCCAAACAGGATATTAGTGACAGTCGTGGTAGAAGGAGACGAAGAGAAAGGCCAAAATAGGGATTAAAAAGAGCACCAGAAATGGTTTGGTGACTGCTAAAATGCAGGGAAGGGGTTCAAGTATTCCTCCTCAGGTGTGTAAAGAGGGGGCGTGGCCAGTGGCTAATGAACAGGTGAAGCAGATTAGTGTAGTACACCGCAGGGCATTCCTGAGGGGTGTGACCAAACAGACATAATTTAACACATTAATCTATACTTTATATATCCAAAATGGAATAGTCAGCATATGTTTTTAGAGACATTAAAAAAATAAGTAAACATAAAATAAATGTAATCCCTTATTTACAAAAGTGCTGTAGTCAGAAATGTGGTTAGATGCATCTGGTTTACTTTAATGATCCCTGAGATGTTTATAGGGCTTATTATGACTCCACCTTGTCTGGGTAGCCACACCTGGGTGTAGAAAAACCCACAGTTTACACTGGATAGTCAGAACAAAGACTCAACCATTAAGGCCAAGGAGCTCCAATCAAACTGTGGCAAGGCCCAGATGGATTTAAAACAATACACAGGAGTCTGAATGTTCCCACAGCCACAATGGCCTTGAACTACATATGTGAATGGCCCAGGGCCATGATTCTGAAATTGAACCTTGGATATCTGGTCAGATTATGCAAGAAGGGGCCTTTGGTCAGGGAGATAAGAAAACTGTCTAAACGAGCTCCAAACGTCCTGTGCAGAGATGGTTGTCCACCCAACAGGTTCTCCCAACTCAGTAGCACTCCATAAACCAGAGTGACATCTGTGGAGAGAAATGAAGATCACAATCCCATCTGATGGAGATTGAGAAGATCTGCCAAAAGGAATGGGCTAAACTGTCCAAATACAGACCTGCAGACGTACCTGCTGAGAGACCTGCAGACGTACCTGCTGAGAGACCTGCAGATGTACATGCTGAGAGACCTGCAAACGTACCTGCTGAGAGACCTGCAGATGTAACTGCTGAGAGACCTGCAGACGTACCTGCTGAGAGACCTGCAGATGTAACTGCTCCTGAAACTGCAAATCTACTAAGTTTTGGAAAAAGAGACAAAAAACTTCTGTGAATGAGCTTTGGATTTGTAATTAATCAGACATTACTTAACCACTTATCCTCTTATATCACTTAACCGCTACATGACTGATTAAGTGCAGATTGATGGGTAAAATAGCAAAATGTATTCAAAATAAAATCCACCAGCACAGTAAAACACGTCAAACCTCACACTTGTGCTAGTGAGGCAGGTGATATTTGAACATATGAGCTGAATGAATGTTGGTTCCTTTTCTCCTTCCGTGTCCATGTGATCATGCAGTCTTATACTGCAGCACACGTGTGTTGTTGGTGTACCATTAAAAACTGTGTCTTCTAAAATAGAGAGGTAGATTTCCCATATTAGATAGTAAACCACTAGCAGTTATTGTATTCTTGTGCAAATATACTTTTTACTGCTGATGAATTCATGACAAATGGATTATAACCATAACAAAAACAAACCAAATGACACACCCGAACCTGCTCTGACTCACTGTGACTTTGGGACTTGAAGATTGGGACGTGACACTTGCACATCATTTTCATGTTAACTTTTACCCCTCGTCAAACACGTGCTTGTGTGTTTGTGCAGTCATGATGTTTCTGGCTCTGTCCCCCTCTCTGGACAGTCCCAGCCAGACATCATCTCTCAGCTGTGGACTGAGCCCTGAAGGCTTTATTGATGTATGGTATGTTCAGGCTATGTAACGATTACTTATTAATGTCTGGTACAGCCGTTAGCAGCTCTGAAATGACTATGAGTCAACCAATGTACCCAGTGTTCAGTCAAAGCCCATAGACACATTCCGCCGTCTCATTCTGCAGCAAGTATTTCTAACCTCAGCCTCAATTAAATCTATTGAATACCTAATGATTTTTCTGCCATGCTGCATGAAACGAAGTTCACTAAATTGTAATTGTACACAGCGTGTTATAGTGTAGCGGGTGATGGAGTTTTAGATGTGCTATAAGAAACTCTTACCTGGAAATTACCATTATTCGCCATTCTATCAACACGATGTCAGACCGCTGCGTGTTATCTTTATTACCATGTACGGTATCTTCATTACCATGTACGGTATCTTCATTACCATGTATGGTATCTTCATTACCATGTACGGTATCTTCATTACCATGTACGGTATCTTTATTACCATGATTGGTTGCTGTTTACTCTTTATGACAATGAATCTGTGCCCTGAGTTTACTTAGCCACGGCATTATAAGTATGTCAGAACTCTGAGGCATGTAACCATGGTGTATACAGAGAGAGAGAGAGGGAGAGAGAGAGAGAGAGAGAGAGAGAGAGAGAGAGAGAGAGAGAGAGAGAGAGAGCTAGCAGTATCTTCAAGGCAGTAATAGTAAAATGAGGGAATCTAGGCTACATTTTTACATGTAGGGGTTGTCAAACACTTCCATAGTTGTTTTGCAATGAGGTTGTGGCAACAGTTGAAGCAATGTCCAGTATGTGAAGTTGTTCACGATGTCTCTGGTCTTCTGCAGTGACCACCCAAGCTTTTCACATTCGCATGGCTCTCAGGTCTCATGTGCAGACATCAAGGTGTTGCAGCTGGCATCACAGCTGAGGTCACAGCAGGGGTCACAGGAGAGGTCACAGGAGGGGTCACAGCAGGGGTCACCTGATGCTGCTAAACGGGCCCAACCAGCTGTTGTCACGGTGATCAGTCTGCAGAGCTCGGCTCGTGTGTTTGGATTGGGGTACACACACACACACACACACACACACACACACACACACACACACACACACACACACACACACACACACACACACACACACACACACACACACACACACACACACTGTGTTGGTCCCACACATTCTTTGGAAGCAGCATAGCTTAATCAAGCTCTGTTCATTTTTAAGGCTCGATCCAGTTGTACCAAGAACATCTTCAGTGTGCCAAGGACACAAGATCCAGCTGCTCCAACTTAGCAGACAGAGTTGGAGTCTTCTTGAGTTCTTCCTGGTTGCCTGGTATGGAGGTTCACAGCCTGCTTGTTGTGAAGGACTCCCAGCCGCACACCGCCAGAGAGGTATGAAAGCTGTGGTGGTACAGCAGTTACTGTCCCAGTGTGAGGCAGAAGACCAGTGAGATACAGTGATCTCCACCATCACCATCTGTGAAGGTCCTGGTGTCAGCAGACCAGCAGACCAGTGAGATACGATGATCTCCATCACCATCAATGAAGGTCCTGGTGTCAGCAGACCAGTGAGATACAGTGATCTCCACCACCATTTGTGATGGTCCAGGTGCTCAGAGCTCCACCAGTATCCCATGCTGCACTAGTACTGAGAGGCGTAGACGGAGGAAACTCCTCATGTACTACATGTGAGGATGTTGACACCCCCCCCACGAGAAGCTTATAATCCATCAGAGATGCAGTTTTGTAATAATAAATGTAATAGTGAAATGTAACATTTTCTCTAACATTTAGCAGACACTTGTCCAAAGAGTCTTATAAAACTGCTTTGCTGTCTCCATAATAACTATAATAAGATATTTTCTTTCATTGCCAATATAATCATTTTCAGCTTTTATGTTGTTGTTGTGAAATTTACATCAAATGGCCCATTGCTGCCCTTTTCTGACTCTGCAAATCATTTGAACATTTTAATCTAAAATGCGCAACATATGCAGTTGATAAACCATTTCTGTCTTTCTTTCTGTCTTTCATTCTCTCTTTCGTTCTCATTTTGGATGAAGGTAATAACATACTAATGATGGTTACCATCAAAGTCATTAGGCTTTCTTCACAAATGAGTGTGGTCTCTGCTTTTCTTCATGTGAAATTAACTTGAAACGGACTTCAACATGGTTCCTTCCAGTTGTCCACTAACATATTATTATATTATCTACACAGATCAAACATATGAAACATTACATCACATCTGCTTTGAAAAATATAAAAATAATTATAATTATGGCAACATGTAGAGACCCCAAAATGTACATTAAGTTATACCATGACACCGCAGATGTAGATGGATGTCTAATCTGGATATGTGTATGTAATCATATCTTTTTATCCTGATGCATTATGTGTTCTTGATTAAATGCAGCAGCCGTCAGTAGATTTCATGGTGTCATCTCTGTGTTGTACATCAGTAAAACAGGAAATCATTTACTCTGCGAAGTGCTTTGATGTCCATGAACAAAAGGGGGGATGTAGCTCACGTCGTTCATTATTGAAGCTGCAGATGGAAGCTTTCAGGATTCTGTGTTTTGACAAACACGAGTCCTCCATTACATCTGAATGACAACGTGTGAAATACTGTTATTGTGATTGGTCTCCTTGCTGAGTCTTAGGAAAAGCAGCACACAGTGCTACATATGGCACAAGATCAAGATCTCAATCGACAGGAAGATACAGGTGCTGGACATGTGGCTACTTTGGGGGGGGGTGTATGTTTAGAGGCGGCATAACATTTTGGCCACCATTAATGACACCGTAGCTTTGATTATTCATAAGTCTGCTTAGCAAGTGCCCTGTGGCATCTGGTGAAGGTGTCTGATGACGACTCCCCACAGACTGCATTCTGTGGTGACTGCCCTCTCTTACAGACTGCCCTCTGTGGTGACTGCCCTCTCTTACAGACTGCCCTCTCTGCAGACTGCCCTCTGTGGTGACTACCCTCTCTTACAGACTGCCCTCTCTGCAGACTGTCCTGTGGTGACTGCCCTCTCTTACAGACTGCCCTCTGTGGTGACTGCCCTCTCTTACAGACTGCCCTCTCTGGTGACTGCCCTCTCTTACAGACTGCCCTCTCTGCAAACTGCCCTCTGTGGTGACTGCCCTCTCTTACAGACTGCCCTCTCTGCAGACTGCCCTCTGTGGTGACTGCCCTCTCTTACAGACTGCCCTCTGTGGTGACTGCCCTCTCTTACAGACTGCCCTCTCTTGCAGACTGCCCTCTCTGCAGACTGCCCTCTGTGGTGACTGCCCCTTCAGTGACGTGCATGGCAGACGGCGTATTTCACAAGCTGGAAATAAGACACTGAATTACTCTAATGGTAAAATCATTACACACCCAGAGGAGTGACTGGCCCTTACCTGGAGAAAATGGCCGTGGACAGCAGCTGGAATCTCTCGTGAGGGTGATTCTGTAGCATCTCCTTCAGCTTCACTCTACCTGTTACTCCCCCCCCCCCCCCACTCCCCTCTCTCTTTCCATTTCTCTTTCTCTCTTTCCCCCTCTCTCCCCCCTCTCTCTCTCTCTCTCTCTCTCTCACACACACACACACACACACACACACACACCTCTCCCCCTCTCTATTTACCCCCTCTCTCTCTCTTGCTCTCTCTGTCCTCTCACCCCCTCTCTTCCCTCTCTCTCTTTCTCTCTTTCCCCCTCTCCCTCTTTCTCTATCACTCTCTCCCCCTCTCTCTCTTTATTTCTCTCTTTCTTCCTCTCTCTCTTTCTCTCTCTCTCTTTCTCACACACACACACACACACACACACACACCTCCCCCTCTCTCTTTCTTCCCCCCCTCTCTCTTTCTCTTTCTCTCTCACCACTCCCCCTCTCTTTCTCTCTCTCCCCCCTCTCTTTTTCCCTTCCTCTTTCTCTCCTCTCCCCACCCCCCTCTCTGTATAATTGTTTTAACACACATTGGGACACTTGTTTCACATGTGCATATGCTATTTTGTTTCATTAGGGTACGTGCTGTATCTTCTGTACAGTCTCTAGTCTGTGGATGGTGTTCTTCAGATCACTATTTAGACGATCAGAAAACCAGCAGCCTCTGAAAGTTCTGTGGTCTAAACGGTTAATCTGCACCAGGTTGCTGTGCCCGTTACCTGTAAAGAGCCCATTCCATCTGAACAAGAGACGTCTGACACAAACAAAAAAGAAAACAGCCTTTGGCTATAAGCTGTTTGTTTGGGGAGAATTTCAAGCATATTTTCTTTGGACTCTTGGGACAGAAAATGCCTTATTTGTGACAAGAGACTGAGACAGCCAGGAGAAGGGCCTCAGATGTGGGCGGAGCCACAGAGGTAGGAGGTGCTAGCAGAGTGGGCAGTACTAGGGTGGGTGTCATCTTGCCACGCCCCCCCGAACACAGCACACCTGGTGTGCTCTCTGTCCCTTTACCTGCTGACGAGCCAGCCAGCCTTAGTGAGAGGTAGCATGCGGTTCTGAGTCGGAGATAAAGGAGCTCTGATGAACGTAAGCATATCGTGTCCAGCCAGCTGTGCTTGGACTGTGATCAGTATATTATCAGTATGGACATTACAGTGATGACTGACCATGCCCTGTGGGCAGTAATTACCAGTCTATTTAATGTGATGGACCTGGTGCTAATGCTGCTTTGCAGCAGAATCATTTGAAGGGAGCATTTGTTAACTACCTGCATAGAGCATAGCTGGAATACGAGGGTAATTAGGATAAATTATCAGTGCAAATAAATAAGCACAGCTTATCATTTAATAGATGTAAAAGGTCCACAGAGATCACTGTCAGCATCACTGTCTCGGCCTGGTGGGTGTTTTCATGCACAGGAGGACGAGTTAAGTGGGGCTGATTGATTGGCGGTCATTAGGTTAGGGCGGGCCCTCGTTAGGTTAGGGCGGGCCCTCGCGCTCCTTACGACTAAGCTGCATTTAATGAATTAGACACATGCAAACTCATGCATGCACACACATAAACACGCATACACATGTGCACATACATGCGCATATCAGCCTGGAGATTTGTGCTGCCTGATTCTCACCTGTTGACCAGGTGTTAAAGAGGATCTGTTGCATATTCTATCTGACTTTTAACAACTGATTGGTGACTCTTGTCAGTTAAGGTCTCGTTTTTAAGTGGATATTTCCTTTCCAATGCAGACTGGTCTTCCTCTATGGCGTACAGCACTGTGTCCTCCCCAGGCCACCTTCCTCCTCCTCCTCCTCCTCCTCCTCCCCGTCAGCGACGCTAACTCAGATTCGGTATTTATTTTCGAGGTGGGGTGGTGACGTTGTGTTTGCCTTGAGGATTCCAGGTTTGGAGCCAAGCTTTTCTGGCTGCAATGTCCAGAGTCTGATGATTTCTGAAGGGTGTAACATAGACAGCTCCACCTTTCTGCTAATCTCCTGTTTAATCTAAGTCAGTACTGTCCACTTTGTGGCCTGCCTACCCCGGGCAGAGGGTTGGTCTCTGGCTAAAGAGAAGCTCTTGTATGTGAGACCACTCAGAACTCAGAGATTAAACACTTACATTTTTGGTTTCTTTTCCAGAGCGGTGTGCCAGGGCTAATGCAGAAATATTTTCCTGACTTTTTACGCTCTGCCTTTCATTCAAGTTACGTTGTTGTGTGTGCATGTGTATCACTGAATCTGGGTAAATATTTGGCGTTTATGTGCAAAATGTCAAAACCGTTATTGTGTCAGTCTGTGACTTAGTTGAATTGCACCTCTTTCCCCCTAAAATGAACAATTTCCGTTTCTAAAGAAAAACTCACACATTCAGCGTCTTATCTCGACATTTATGACACCTGATTTACTGAATTCAGGCTGCAATAGTAAAATGAGACGGCTGAGGTGAATGAGAATGACTTCTGATGGAATCTGGGACTTCACTAAGGTTCAGCTCAGTATTTTATATCATCACAGCCAATTCCAGCCACAGGCAGCTGCATTGTTGGCCCATGCTGAAATGAACTCGCTGTGGTTGCTAGCAGTGCAGACCAAGTCTTTAGGCGTGCAGGGGGTATTTCTGATACGAGACAGATGGACCAATCCAGATATGTGCTCACACACTCTATAGTGGCTATGGTACTGTTCTGAGGGGAGGAATGTTTGGTATGGGAATAGAACATAAAACCCTATAAGGCACGACAGCTCTATATCAAATGCTCTGCTAAAGCCCTGCACAGAAATTGGCTGCCTGATCAATTTGCACAGCGTGCATTGGCTATATTACGCTGCCATGGCTATGTGAAAGAGGAAATAACAGCGTAGAATTTAGACTTGTTATGTTCCATCACAAACCAGGCAAATTTTTACACAAACCAGATTTACCCTCCCAGACTAAAGAGGACTCAGTGCTTCACAGAATGCATTAAATACATCATTTATTATTTATTTCAAATGTTTTAACACATATATGTCATAAATACTACTATACAACAAACAATTTTGAACATATTTTATTAGTTAAACAAAAACCAAAACAAAACAAAAGTAAACCAGTCTTGTGCGAAAAGAGTTAAAAGGAGAAACACAAGTAAACATTCAACTGGTGCAACCATTAATAAGGTACAACCTTTACCATACAACCTTACAACCGTTAATAAGGTTCAATCATACCATACAATCGTTAATAAGATACAACCTTTACCATACAACCTTACAACCTTAAATAAGGTACAACCATACCATACAACCTTACAACCTTAAATAAGGTTCATGTCATGTCATGAAGTAAGACAGCTTGGAAGGTCTCCAGGAACAGTGAGACTGTGGTCTGCTGTCTGTAGCTGTTTGCCCTTCAGACAAACTAACCCACAGACAAGTGAGCTGAAGGTGACGACTGTCTGGCTGTCCTGAAGATACTTTATAACAGTGTGCAGGGTCGTTTACAGAGTCCTGGTTTATGCTACCGTGTAGTCTAGTGCCAAGGGTGCAGATGCAGGACAATAATAAAGGAGAAGAATTTAGAGAAAAGCGTTGGTACATTTGTCTCAGGGGAATACTACTCTTCATAAAGGTTTATTGATTTATTGTGGTATGCGGTTCTTACATAATTTCATCAATTCTCCATTACTTTACATCCCATAGAAATAACCAAATAAGGCTGATTTAAATGGTGGAATAAATTTGGCATTTGGAGTCTGACCCAGCCGACTTCTTAAAGCTTTCATCTAATAAGTGCTTCATGATTTCATCTCACTGGCCAAGATGCCCGTATATGGATACGTGTTTATCAACATGTTTCCTAACTTGACTGTTTAAGATGCAAAAATGTGTAGCTTACGAGCTCTAACCAAATATTATAGTCCGTTTTCAAAGGTATGACAATGAACACAGGATATATTTCACTAAAGATATTACACGGGCCCTTAAGGGACAGAGGTTCAGTGGTTCAGCGGTTGCCTGGGTGATGTACAAGCGCTTCGGCACTGCCAGAGGGGATCGGTTGTTTCTCCACCCTGAGCAACGCCACACAGTCACGGCAGCGCACACGCTCAGTGGTACAGTGCGGTCTCCAGAGGAACAAACAATAAGTCCTGGTTAATAGACACAGTTACATCCCATTAAAAACACGTTCAACTTTTTCACAACATTTCGGCGTGAAGCTTTTTGCGGGATGACGGTCACTACGGGATCATAAGGGAGCACGGGTGACAGGATCTAAACCAAAATGGCGTCACACAAACGAGACCATAAACAAACCACTGTACAGTACAGAGTTTTAAAAGGACAAGGTTCACAGTTTCAACACTACGTGCTATCCTCACCTCAGCTGAGAGACATGCGCACTTTTAAAAGCCCACAAAGATACGCTTGAAATGGCACTGTTAAAACCCACACAAAGACACACTTTTTTTGCCATTTACAGAACATTAAGTTCATTATTCTGGGACACTGGGTGATGTAGTGGGAGAAGTGAAGTTTCGTGCATTCTGCGTTCATGAATCCATCTGCAGACGAGGAACTCCTGGCCTCCTAATTCAATAAACTCCCTACGATAATGTTAGTGACTGTTACATCATGTCTTAGACAAACACACAATAGCTGTATTTATATATGTTACTTTGCTGGACCTCACTGAACTGCAGAAGGTCCCGGAACATTCCCAGGGGGGAAGGAGGCTTGGCAGCCGCTACGGTTGTGCTAACACGCAGGTTGAAAAGTTGCCTAGAGCTGAAAGGACGATGTTGTTGGTGTGGGAGCAGCAGCAGGTGTAAGCAGACGCGTCGTCGACGGCAACTGGACTGTGGTGTGGTTTCTGTTCCGTTTTTGGCTTAGCACGTGGGACGTGAAAGGAGATAACGACGTTGGGTCTGAAGTGCACATATCACGGTACGTGTGAGCGTATCAGGTGAGCCGTGTAGGAATTACACCCTGTTTATTCACTGTCTTTACATTTTCAAGGGGCCCAGAAGGAAGTGGAACAGATGAAGAGTGCAATCCAGGATGAAGACAGTGTCAGAGAAAACATTAAACAACCCAGCAAGGAGCAAAAGGGAGTTCTGTATAATTTATACCACACTGTTGAACGGCAAGGGCAGGTTGCAGCCTGCGGAAAGAAAAAAGAAAAAACAGAGAAAAATCTGTAGAATTCTGGTACATGTTATTGACAGATGACATGAGGAATACACTGTGCTAGACAGGGAAACATTTGTAGAAAGAAAAAACTGTGCAAAGCAAACCATCTTCTCTGAAGCTCAGCTGTGTGCGCACGCCTTCCAGTGCAAACCACCCACTTTTATTTCTAATGATTCTAATGACGTGTCAAACCTCTGGAGGAATTTGGAAGTTTTGGAAAATGTTAACTGACCAAAGCATCAAAACCTTCACTACTAAGGAGTATGCCATTGCTCCAAAACGCGACGTGGAGTGTTGTCAGAGGTGAGCAGGGCCGTGTTTTCACTGGCTAATTGAGTCTTCGACCTGGAAACACACCAAGTCCATCCCTTTCTGAAGAGAGCACTAAAGGACAAACAAACACTGCTATAAATGACAGGGACTTAAGACAATTGCTGTGTCCTCCTGTCTGTGTGCAGAGACACTGCTCACAGGCTGCTTGTCTCTGCCATCCACTCAAAAGATTTTGCTGCCAAACTGAACTGGCAGCATTACTATTATTACTATTATTACTATTATTACATTATTATTATTACTTTTGGCACCATAAATAAAAATAAAAATATACCATCTTTCACATAATTCATCCAATATAGATGTAAATACCAATACTTATTAGAATAAGAGAGGACACTATGCACTTCAACATCAAGTGTGTTTTAAAATCCTGCAGTCTGGAGCACAAAGTCAAAGCCTGTGACAGTGACCAGTTACATAGTGCACTGTATTAGCAGAGATGGAGAAAACATCCTGGTGAGACACTGTCATTGGACGCTTAAGGACTCACTCAGCTGGTCCTTAAATCACTTTGAGCGATCTGTACGAAGCACTCGCCCTCAGCTGGTGCACCAACTGGCTAATATCCTGAACAAGACCTTAGGGTGGGGGTCCCTTTCACTTCCCCTCTGACCATAGTAGCAATGGTGCATTTCTGAGCCAGATCAGATCACATCAGGTCATTCTCTACACAAGAACAAGTTGAAAAACAAAGAAGAAAAAGAAAAAAAGATCTGGTATTACTTAAAAAAAAATAAGTTTAGTGACACTGAGGAGGGCTATGTGTCCATTAGAGAAGGAATACACTTTCCTAAAGATGAAAGGACTTTTTGAATGTTATGACCAACTTAAGATCAGTTTGGTATTCAAAATGTGTCTTAATTCAAACGACAGCCTGTTTCCTTTCCAATATTCCGAGTTGAAAAATAACAGCGAAGCAGCAAGTTGCTTAACAAGTTTGGCTCATTCTGCTGACTCTCAGAAAATAAAACTCAGGAAGGAGCAACTACAGAAACACCACCAGCCTCAGCTTGACGGGTTTTATATTCTAATCCTTCATTTTAAGACTTGTGCACAGCGTACAGCACACCAGACCCTGCTGCTGCGTCTCTCTTTAAGTAGACTACAGCAACTTCGTAGCTTTTCTCTCTTTTTCTACATTGTAGTGTAATGCAAAAAACGAACAGAGTGGGAATTAAACAGGAGAAAAATATTCAAAGTGAGGTAGATGAGAGAGATGAGAGAAAAAACAAAATTAGAAAACCTAAAATTAAAATTAAAAAGACGTGGACTGTCTCGTCCAACCTCCCCGGCGTGCACTTACCAGGAGCACTTGATGATGTGAAGCTTTGTGTCTTTTTTGTTTTGGCATAGCACACACAGTGGGACGTGTTGGGGTTTCTAAGGGTGACTCATGATGCGTTTGTAATGAGCGTACCGCAGTTTCCATTAGAGTCGGTCCTGTCTGCGGGGGCTCGGTCCCTTTTCCCGGGTTCCCCGTGAGCGGGATCGCTGTCCTCAGAGTGCTTGTTCCGCGCCTGCTGCTCACTCTGCCAGCTGTGTCCACTGTACCTGTATCCGTTGGACTGTTTTTTCTTGGGGTGGCATGTTCTGTCCATCCCCAGGATCTGTTTAAAGGCGTAACGGAACTCCGGACTCCTGCAGTAGATGAGCGGGTTGAAGGCCGAGTTGGCGTATCCGATCCAGTTTAAGATCCGGAAGAGAACCTTGATGTTCTCCAGCTCGTGAACGCTCAACACCACGTTCAGCACAAAGAACGGAAGCCAGCACAGTGTGAAGACCCCCATGATGATGCCCAGTGTCTTCAGGGCCTTGTGCTCCTTCAGGCAGAACTTGGTCTTCTTGATGACCCGTGTCTCGCCACACTCCGGCCCACTGCTGCTGCACGGCTCCTGCTGGCTGACGTCGTAACGGAAGCGGCCCTCCGTCTTCACGATCTTCTTGAGCTGCTTCCTGGCCTCCTGGAAGACGCGGCTGTACACGAACACCATGATTATCAGGGGTATGTAGAAGGAGACGATAGAGGAGGTGATGGCGTAGGTGCGGTTGGTATGGAACTCGCAGCAGGTGGTGTTGTTTAAGCAGTCCACAGCCACCTGGGCATCCGAGATCCACCACTGCAAATAAATGGGTAGGTAGGAGATAAGACCACCTATGGTCCACACCAGCAGAACCACCACACGAGCCTTGCACTTGGTCAACAGGGACTGGTAACGGAAAGGCGATGTGATGGCCAGGTAGCGGTCCAGGGCGATCACGCAAAGCGTGTCGATACTGGCCGTTACGCAGAGCACGTCGGTGGCCGTCCAGAAGTCGCACCAGAATCGCTTGAAGTGCCACGTGTTAAGAATGACGTAGGTGGCACCGAAGGGCACCACCACCAGCCCCATGATCAGGTCGGCGCAGGCCAGGGACATGATGAAGCAGTTCGTCACGTTCTGCAGCCGCTGGAATCTGGATATGGCGATGATGACCAGGACGTTCCCAAAGACGATGGCCAGCACCAGCACAGACGTGGCGATGCCCAGCAGAACCATGCTTAGTTCAGGGTACGTCGGGGAGACAGTAGTGTTCACCAGAGCAGAAGAGACAGGGGGCTGAGTGGTTTCCATGACCTGAGAGAGAGAGAGAGAGAGAGAGAGAGAGAGAGAGAGAGAGAGAGAGAGAGAGAGAGAGAGAGAGAGAGAGAGAGAGAGAGAGCCAGAGAGTGTAAAGGAAGGAAGAAAATAAAAATTAAAAAAAAGAATTAAATAAGGAAGGAAGTTTATGGTTAAAACATTTTAACAGCGAACAAGAATAAAACCCTGACATGCCAAACACACAGAAAGATAATATAGAAGGTTTATAGAAGGATCAACAGAGTAAATAATTTACAAACCTGCATAAACAAAGTTCCACGTTCCACATTTATATCTTCCCATTCAAACTAGGAGTCCTTAAAGTCCTTTAAAAATGTTCCTCTCATATTGTCTTACATGATTCAACTCTCTCTCTTTCTCTCTCTCTGCTTATTTCTTTTTCTCTCTCCCTGGGATTCAGCCTCTGTTGTGCGCTCTCTCTCTCTCTCTGTCTCTCTCACTCACTCTCTCTCTCTCTCTCTCTCTCTCTGCCCCCCCTCTCACGTCTCCTCTGCTAGGCTGTGCTCCATTGAATGCTGCTCTTAGGTTATTTGTCAGAGCCCTTATAACGTTGTGTGATGACATCACAGCTGATCTGTAGCCAATCAGCTGCCTGGTGAGAGCTGAAGGCAGTTCTACATTTGAACAGACTGATTGCACAGTCGCAATGAAAAACTTCTACTCTGGCCTTTTAAATGGATTTTTGGTATGATTAGATTAGTTTGTGCTATTTATTTTTTTGGCATTGAAAGTTTAATATGTATTTGACATTCCCGTTGAGAAAACCCTGATAACACTAGATAATTCTAGCTCTTTTGACCAGAAAACATTTAGCACCCAAACTTTATGGCTTAAAAAAAAAAAATCAAATAGCTTAAATAAAAACAAATAATTTCATGTATTGTGTGCAAAACATCAAATGTTGTGAGCACATGAAAAGTGGAAGATGTCCACATTCAGAAACAGATACCAGATATCAATCTACCAGATACCAAGATCATTTTAAGAGAACATGAATTATTTAATTCATTCCTGATTTTTGTGGAACGCTAGAATTCATGAATTTGTGTTCTTCTCATTGGCTGAAAAAAAAAATCTTATGGAGTCTAATTTGTCTGTGAATTCTCTTCATGGAGTTGCGTACAGATTTACTAATGTAACCATTCAATAGCCACTGAGCAAAACAAATGACATTTAATACATTAAAAAGCACAATGTCTCTGAGTTTGAACTCGTTTTACCCTCCTGGTCTCAGTGATTGTGAAGAAACCCACAGTTCAATTGTACTTAACATTTTTTGGTTTCTCTAATGAGCAGCAATTTACGAGAAAACACAAATAACATAACTGTCAGTCTATCTAGTAAAAACAGTTGCAATTGCAGTGATATGATCATATCTGGCGTGGTGTACAGGCGTATGTCCATGTGTTTGTGTTTGATGCTGTTTTCATTCAAACGTGCAGGCCTTGGTCTAGCATGCAAATGTTAAAGGTGTGATGGAAAAGTGAGTGTTTAGCTGAATGAACTGTATTTACCTCAGCCTAATTGACCAATGAGCGTCCAGTACCTGCCGTGAACCCACATATATACTGGCACACCGTGTTCTGTCCACAGATTTGCAGTTGGTATACAGCAGTAATACAGATAATCTCACCTTCAAGTCTGACAACAGAACTGGTACTGAACATACACGCCCCAGGTGGGCGGAGACAGGCCTGCCATAAATTAGCACTTTTTGAAATGGGTGGCGCGTAATTACAAATATAAATATGCCGACTTTGTTATCATATGAAGATGTAATATTTAAAGATATAATATTTGATATGTACAAAACTCAAAAGTCAGTTAGGAGAGCCAATATGGCCATCCTCTCATATGTAAATAACAATTATCCCTGTTGTCATTTAGCTAGCTATAAAATGCATGCACTTAAATTGTGGTTTGACTAGCTCTCTTAGCCATAGAGGAGACTGGGAATGGTTATAACAGAGGGTTGGATGTATCATCACACATTCCAGTACGGGATAGTCTACTGGTCCTGCACTTAGGGTCAATGCATCAGATGACGAGGGGCAGAGACACACAGGAAGAGGAATAATACCCTGCCTGCCATGTGACATTGAGCAGATTCTGCAAGAAATGACACAACCTCAGGCAGCAGTGAAGATGGCAGCTGTCCAGTGTAGGTTATCACGGCAGGCCAGAAGTGCGGCGCGTGGGGCCTGTTTACTGGGGTGGGATAGCAGGCGTGTGGTTGTGGTTGACGCCACATGACGAGGGTGGCCTGCTGCGTGTCTGTCAGGTGCAGATTAACCCGCTAGGTTCAATTAGGAAAGTAAAGTGGTTAGCGCCTAGCTCGTTACGAAACTTCCAGTGTTAGATGATCCGGATAGAATCACAATCCCTGGAGAACTGATCCAGTGTCAGTTGTATCTGTGGTAGAACATTATCTGATGTATGCAAATTTTAGGCACATAAATTTGAATCAGTCAACTTTTACATAACAGTGAAAGGTTATTGACGAAGGCTGATTTGCTTATGTGGGATTTACATTTGAAACGTGCATTTGAACTAAAATAAATGTTCAAATGAGTACAGAAGGACTCTGAGCAGGAGAAGATGTTTACCTTTCTCCTGGACTTTGCGAGTGGGTACGAGTGAGTGTTCTGCCTCGCGAGGGCCGTGTGCCTGGCACGCCACCAGAGGCTGCTGGACCTGTTTACTCTCAGTGTTATCGGAGCTGGCGGGGCTCCCTGTGGGTCAGACCAGCACGGAGCAGCCCAGCAGTTGGCTTGTGCAGCAGCACGTGGCCTGATCACACACCTAATTTCTGCACAGAGCGTGCGTGGGGAAAGTGGCCTGGTTTCCCACTTATCTTGCTGACGTTCTCGCCTGGAGCAACGCTGCATACTTCTGCTCGAGCCAGCCGGCTACTGTCAGAAAACACCACCGGGGGGGGGGGGGGGGGGGGTGATGTGGCCGGCTGCACGGCTGCGCAGCTGCACGGCTGCGCAGCTGCACGGCTGCGCTGTGACTGCAGGTGACTGTGGGGTCACTGCTGGCTCGGACACCACGTCTCGCTGTAAGCTCACTACTCCACCCCTCCCCTCCAACTGCAGCCCAACACAGCATCCTCCAGGAACAGGGAAGAGGACAGCTTTCTTCTTCCTCTCTTTCTTCATCATTCACTCTCTCTCTCTCTTTGTTGCTTTTTCTCCTTCCCTCTCTTTCTCTCAGTTCACCACTGTTCAACACTCTGCCCTCTTGGCACAGACGTTACATTAATGCTAAAGCAACACAAATAAGAAGCAAACAGACATTAATTTACAATACTGACCAATTAAAACTATTTAATTGCTCAATTAAGATGCAACTGAGATTTTTCTTAATTCCTGCAGTCTACACACTCAGGAGAGACGTGGCAAATGTTCCTGTGGAATGTTTTAATAATTAATTCATGTATAGAGTCGGTTCAGTCCCAGGGGGCAGTGGACCACAGCACCTCCTGTCTGGACGGTCCTGTCTGGGCGGTCCTGTCTGTACATGTTCAGTGCTTTTTATAGTCTTTGATTGTGATCAGATAATATGCCAATGTAATGTAGCTTTGGTGTGAAGAAGGAAGAGGGACTGGAAGTCACGGCCGGACGCTGTCGTAGCAACAGCAGAACAAACAGCCATAGAAAACAGAACAAGGAAGAACTAACGGGGAAAAAACAAAAAACTCTGTCAAAAAACAGTGACACTCTACTCCAAAACACACTACACACACTCCACAACACACTCCACACACACACCAAAACACACTACACACACTCCACAACACACTCCACACACACACCAAAACACACTACACACACTCCACAACACACTCCACACTCTCCAAAACACACTCCACACACTCCACAACACACTCCACCAGGGCCGGAGTGGGCCACTTTTTCAGCCCGGGAGTTTCATGCCCAAATCCGGCCCAAAATTATTTTTCCCTCCCAATCGGCCCAAACTAGAGATTGACATGAGCCGGCCCATCGGGAATCCTCCCGAACCTCCCGATTAGCCACTCCGGCTCTGCACTCCACACACACCAAAACACTACACACACTCCACGACACACTCCACACACACACCAAAACACACTCCACAACATCCTCCTCAACACACTCATGACTAAACTGAATCAGCACACACAAATTTAGCAGCTATTTCCAGCTCTGTCCTGGCCGGCTCGAGACTCTGCTGCAGAAGAGGGTGGTGTTATGCTTTCATGCACGTGTTCCATAATGTGGTTTTTCTTTTATAATGTGAGTTTTATTTTATTTTAGTTTTGTTTTTTCTTGCTAATTTCTTACAGTAAATTATTATACTCTGTCGAACCCATCGATGCCAAACATACTGACACCTTGGAAACACACTTCACTGCTCAGCTCAGCTTCTCAGATTCCTTCTGAATAAGGTCAAGCTTGAAAAATGCAACTACATTTGCAGCTGTGCCTTGTAATTCATGTATCTTGTATAAATATTTATCTCTTTTTTTGCTGAGATTGACAGGTTCAGCATATTCCTGAGATAAATCCAGGGGCTCATAAAACAATCACGGAGGCTCTCCACTCACGGTTCTCCTCGTTCATGGTTTTCCACGCTCATGGTTCTCCACACTTATGGCTCTCATGGTTCTCCACACTCACGGTTCTCCACACTCATGGTTCTTCACGCCCATGGTTCTCCTCACTCATGGTTCTCCACAGTCATGGTTCTTCACGCCCATGGTTCTCCACACTAATGGTTCTTCACACTTATGGTTCTTCTCACAGCCCCCAGCCATTTCAGCATGAGAACAAATCTGAACAGTGCAAATGACATGGTGTGGAACACCATTCCAGAACGGTGAGACACCCTCGGTGTGGAACACCATTCCTGTCCAGCTGCATGGTGCAGTCAGAGCTCTGAGCTCCAGGTGTGTTAGGGAGGAGTATCCAAAGCTGGTTCACTTTATTTGTCACAGACGTGCATATTCATAAATCAGTGCTTAATTCATTATTAGTCCAAAAACATCCTCATTTGGTGTGGCCCTTACATACCAGAGATCACAACACCCAAAACCTGAGCATCTGGTTTTTTTGGCGAAGGTGATAGTTAAAGTTTCAGCTCTGATAGATGCTTGTCTTAAAGGGCTCATGTCCTACATTTTTTATTTATTTACTTTATTACTGTTGCTTTATGCAAAACAATCATCATTAATTTAACATGACCTTTTTTCAACCGTTTGAGGGCAGTCATGATCTGGTGGTTAGGGAACCGGTCTTGTGACTGGAGGGTCATGGGTTCGATTCCCAGGCCCTAGGCCATGACTGAGGTGCCCTTTAGCAAGGCACTTAACCCCAACTGCTCCCCAGGCGCCAGGCTAGGGCTGCCCACCGCTCTGGGCATGTGTGCACCATGGCCCCCTAGTGATCACTAGTGTGTGTGTGTGTGTGTGTGTGTGTGTGTGTGTGTGTGTGTGTGTGTGTGTGTGTGTGTGTGTGTGTCTGTGTGTGTGTGTGTGTGTTCTCACTGCTCAGATGGGAAAATGTGGAGGACTAATTTCAATTGGAGTGAAAATCACAATTGACAATATGTCCACTTAACCTTTGTTCCTAAAATGTATTTCGGCTGTTTGTTACATAAATATCTGTGTTTGATTGGTTTCCCCTTTCAAAAATCACTTTCTGAAACATGAAACATGTCTGAGAGCTACGATGTAAGTGGGTGTGCTAAAGTGCTGTAGGCATAATAGGTGGAGATATGTATGCTGTTGTGAACCAAAACATCACTTTAGCAATTTAGTTTATATTCCACATGTGTAGCGTATAGAATGGGAGAATGAATAATGTGTTTCATAATTGTAACAATATTTACTTATTATTATTTATTGCATATAATTTTTCTGGAACGAACAGTCAGCTACAAGAACACGAGGACTGCTTCACGAATAAAAACACAACAGGTAAATGTGTGGTGAGTCCTGGGTCTGCCATTACAGTGATGACAACATGAGTCTACCTCACGTCCTGGTCTCTCGTTAGACAGAAAAGGGTGGTTATGTTTCAGCTGACACTGCACACTACAGTCATCTGTGCTGGAGACTCATGATGCAACAAGTTCTGACAAGCTTCAGAACATAAATGACGCGTTGCGTTTCCAAACCACAGGCTAACGGGGTGAAGCAGGGCCCAGGTGAGGAGAGGGAGGTTAAAGACATGTCACGGTGTGTGAAACCCAGCCAGCGACAGCCACACTCTCATACAGGCTTACAGGAAGAGAATGTGTGGTTTGTCCCAGTTTCTTTGTCACTGACAGATATGCGTTTGTGTTTGTGCTCGGAAACATGCAGACGCTAAAGTCATTTCCTCCTGCTGTCGTTCAGGATACCTGCAAAATATCCGCCTAGACTGTGTTTCTTGAAGTCACGCCACATGTTGTAGGCAGTGTCTCCCCTCTTCATGCTGGCTTGAGCCCACAGTAGTTGGTCTGAAAGGGGGTAGCAGTAGATGGATAATATAAAAGAATTAGAAATGGAATCATGGTTGTTTTAAGCTGTGTATGTTGTCACCACAAGTTTCTTTTTAGGAGCATTGAGGTATGTAATCCGGTAATAGTTTGGCGCAGACTACAAACGTCTCAGAACTGGGTGTTCTTGCTCAGTTAACTCAACAAACAAAAATACCTAAGTGTTGTTTTTCTAGCAGGATCCATGCTAGTACAACTGAGCTTGCTTGGTCTTTAGCCAGTTTTGGCAGTTTTGTCAGACTGTTTCCTGTAAGTATTTGGTGTGCCATACATGTGACATGACTGGTTAACCTCATTGATTGTGCTTGTGTGTTTCCACTCTGCAACCAATTAGCAGGGTTCATTTCTCAATTAAAAAAGTGTTCTGTGAGAAACACAAAGTAAACTCATTTTTACATGGAATAAACTGAATATTTATTATAGAAAAAAACTTTTTTGTCTTCAAAACATCTTTGCCTAGTTTACCTGATTATATTTTTATATAAGTTCTTCCTGTACGCTTCTGTGGACTCTATTAACATGAGTAAAAAGTATAAATCTATATTATGAAATACAATAACCTTCATAAGTGTGATAAGCGTGCCACCACTGCCGCTGGTCTGATAGTGAAACACATTGTCAGAGAAGGTGTGGAGGTCTCTCAGACTCACCAGCAGGACTCCACATATCAGGGAGGGTGTGGAGGTATCTCAGCATCACCAGCAGACCTTCCTGTGTGAATGGGAAGCAGTGTTTTCAGTAGTAGGTCCATCTCAGCTGTATGGGGAGAATCTAAATGGGAATATCAATAAATAAGCAGCTCTAAATGACCCCGCCTTTCCCGGGAGGCAGAGCGTGATAAAGGAGCTTACCTCCGCCACCTGCACCTTCACTTTTGCGCCAATATTTGTCACGCGTGGAAGTGAACGGGCCCTCCGCACATTCGCATTGATGAGATCGGGCTTCATAAGCGTGCGGGGCTATTGACGACATGCATTATGCATGCTGGCATCCTCTAGGCTCTCATCTTCAGAGCTTTTCTGAATTCCATTATTCATGCCTTAGTGTCGGCCCTCCGCAGTGGGTAAGTGCTCGCCTATGAGATTGCGTTGATCGCCAAAGCGCGGGTTGTCTCAATCCATACCCAGCATGCCGTGCACGGCCATAATGCGACGCAGAGCTCCGGGAGAACTGGAAGGCCGTACAGTATCAGCGCACGGCCGTGAGACGGATCGCTGCACAGGGCAAATCGCCTGTTAACTTTGCTGTTTCCACAAGAGCTAATGAATAGAAATCAGCGATGTTGTTGTTTCCTTTTTCCCGTGTGCTGGTGGGCGGCAGAGCGGTTTTCTTCTGAGCCTTCCTGCCTCTCAGACACCTTCCGTCTCTGGCCTCCAAGGCCGGCCGGATGCCTAGTGTTCTGCAGCTGAACCTTCTCCACCCTCCAGCACCACCCTCTGGCTCCACCCTCTATTACTTTCCAGTGACTTCATCCCTTTCCAGTAACTCCGTAACTCTGTTTTTGTAGTTACGTTGCAACCAGTTCTCCAGCACATATAAATAGTTGAGAGCCAGTGTTTTACGTAGTTCCTGTCTAGTGAGGTGGAACAGAATATCCAGACCCTGGGGGGAGTGGGGGGGGGGGGGGGGGGGGGGGTGAATACTTGGGCACATTCCCTTCTGGCCAAAGACCTGCAGACATTCAACCTGTACTATTATCTTCTCGACATTTAAGCATCAGAAAGACCATTATGTTATAAAATGCACATGATTGAACATCGACTAAACCAGCCAAAGATTGAGCATTTACTATTTCATTAACAAAGCTGGCTGCACTGATGCGCCCACCTTTAAAACGTGGAGAATATTCGTGATATAGAGTAACTGAGCATTAACACTGAGTGTTGAGACACAGTTCAGACTCTGTGCTGAAGCACATTCATATCCAACATGGAGTGTGATTCCTGCGGGCAGAGTGTGCCCCTAAATTCAGGCTCTCTGTCTCATGAGGATTCAATCAGGCTTTTGCGAATGATACGCCGTCATATTCACACTGTTCACTGTCCTGGAAAAGAAGTGGATTGCACATAACAACAAGGCATCCTTTTATTCTAGAAACCTGCCTCTGGAAGCTTATCTCATTAAAGGAGCATGAGGGGAGCGAAAACGAGTCACAATGTCTGAAAGTACAACACAAAGTAATGTTGTCTCATTCTTGGCTCAGTCAACTGATGCACTGCAGACCTGCGAGAGAGAGAGAGAGAGAGAGAGAGAGAGGGTAAGAACGTTTTGGAGAGAGTTTCAGAAGAGGCACAACTTTTAGGTTGGGGGATGACAAGCATGCAGTGTGTGGGTGATTCAGAGCTGACACTTATAAAACCCAGTTGCAGTAACGGTTTCTCCTGCACTCCTCAGCAGATCCTGTGCATGTGATGAGCTGCTGGTACGGTTCATCCTTCTGTTTGAGGCTGCACATGAGCCAAGAAAGTCGAATATTTCTTCGGCAGAGTAGCAGCTGCCGTCACTTCGCTCGACTGTGGTGTCTAACTGGGATTGGTCTGGGAGTCCAGAGCTGAACTTTGACCCATGGGGAAAGAATGAATTGCATTGACTAAATCGAGGGAGGCTTATGACTAAAGCTATCAGATAGCCTGGGAGCTTTCTCAAATACCTTTTTTCTAATCCATGCTCCTTGGCATTTATTTCTGTGGAAAGGCTTTAAGGGTGATGTTTATTTGCTGTACCCATAATGACACTGCTGACTTGGAAGGAAATTTTGAAAAAAAGTGAACTTCTTTTAATCTCCCTCATGGGCCTCAGTGATTGTTCTTCCTTTTTATTCCTCCTTTTAAAATATGTTTATAATATGTAATGTTTCACACACAGTTTGATTTGATGTATCTGCAGGAGACAGACGGTGTGCTGAGTGATTGTTTGACATGGGTCCTTAAGTATAAATGACAGCCCATCTGAACTTGTAACATCAGATTATACCATTTGCTTTCTAATACATCTATAAACTTATTTTTTAAATGTTCTACTTTTCGAATCCCAAACATTTGAATTATGTTGGATTAAAGTGATGGAGCGTTAAAACTTTATTTTAGGATTCAATCTAATGAGATCAAAAGCAGAAAGGGAATGGCGTCGTGGATTATTTATATAGCGACTTTAGGACTGACATCATGGGCACAGGTGCATGATGGATGTTTTCACGAAGAGGTACCAAGTACCGAGAGGTAAACAAAAAGCCGCAGTGCAGCCTGAGAGAATCCACCGTGACGCCAGTGATGCGGAACAGCCAGCACCAAAACCCACGTCATTCGGACGGCCCGGGCTTCCTGGAACAGGTCCTTCTGCGTTGAATCCATTTTTACCTGTAGCTCCTCCCACTCATCTGCCTGGATGGTTTAAGGGAGGCACGTGACGTAAATCTTAGTAGCTCCGTAAGCGAGAGGGAGATTTTCTGACAGCTTTGTCATATTGAAATGTCAAATGACGAAGTAGGAACTGAAGTCCTGTTTTCTGAGGTCTGTCTGCTGTGGCGTTGTGTTAGCATTGGCTGAAGGCCAGTGCCACTCGGGCGGTGGGTGGGGGGGGGGGGGGTGAGTGGGGGGTTAAATTTATTCGCCTGGGTCCACGTTTCACTTCTGACTACCACCTCAATTTAGGCAAAACAAAATACCACCTCACGGCTTCATGTAGTGGCTCTGTATGAGCAGAACATATTCTACCTGCATTTTGAACCACAGTAGTCAATGTAATGTTTTTCATTAGATGTGCTCAAAATACTAGACACGTTTGATTTAAAAAGGTATTAGTGTGAACAAAAGGTATAAGTGTGAACAGTACACTGAACGACATACACACTGCTGGATGGATTTGTGCTACCCGAGCTCAGAATGACAGAAATGTGTCAATGAATGCATTCCATATGTCTACCACAGATGTTCAAAAGTCGCAAATTACAAGTCAAAGTCAAGTCAAGAGTCTTTAGGCTCGAGTCCAAATCAAGTTAAGAGTCAATATCAGGATACCTTATGGACAGGAGATAATAACTATTTTATATACAGTGGTACCTCGAGTTATGAATTTAATTGATTCCAGAGCTATGATGATCGTAGAAAAGTAGAAAAGTTCATAACTCCAACACATTTTCCCCATTAAAAATAATGTCCCCAAAATTTCCTAAATCATGAAAATATACACGTTTTTAATTAAGAAACACACGTAAAACTTCAAGTGACACAACTAAATAACTAAATAAAAGAAAAATACTGTATACAGTACGAAAATGTATAAAATACGCTATAATCTTACCTTGGCGGCAGATGAGCCCAGCTAATGGAGAGCAGCTGAGGAGAGAGAGAGGGAGGGATATGTACTGTACAGGTAGGCTACACACCGGCACGGAATGAAGCTTAGATACATCTCAGATGCTGTACACTTTACAGTAAACAAAACTTTTGCACTTTCTTTACACAATTTACGTACATTTGCGTCAATTTCATATGCTAACACGTGAGAAGAACATGATTCACAAATGAGAAGTCATTGTGGGAATGGGAGCGATACGCAAACTGCCGGGAACTCAGCGTTTTGTAACTCGATTAAGATTCGTAACTTGAGCAGAAACTCTGAAAATTCCTAAGTGGGGCTGTTTGTAACTTGATGTACCACTGTATTTACCTCCTATTGTCGGCCGTCCGCCATTATCTGCCACTTCCACGTATTGTGTATTTTCTGTGTCTCTTAGCGCCAATACCGTAAAAAATATAAGCGCCCATCATTTTAGAGAACATTTTAACTTTATTTGATCAATCACATCTCAAAACTCTTTAAACATCACTAATTTTGCATGCTCAAAACTCAACACTTTTTTTTCGTTCCGAGCCAGTAATACTTAATTATACTCTATAGCCTACTTAAAATGTTGTTTTGATGGTTGTCTAATGTAAACTAAACAAACCTATCTGGGTGTGTTTTATATATTAGCTATAATGATGGCTAAGTTGCTAACTTGAGCTAAACAAAACTATCTGGGTGTGTTTTAGGTGCTTATGAAACTTGATATTTTTCAGTGTGTTTTGGTTCCCACATTCTTTACACCTTGCATCTTTCGGTTTCGTCCATGGATTTAAATTCCATATAGCCAAAGACTCCACACCCGGCACTCTAGCTGTAGCGTAGCCATGGCAACCTTAATTATTTACTTTTAACGCTTCTCTCACAAATTCTCTCGCGATAAACAATGCTGTAATAAATCATGAGTAAAGTGGCTGCGTCCCAAATCATCGAAACAAAAGTAAGGAATAATGGCAAAATTAATACATAAAGAAAGTATTTTTTCTATAACTCGTACACAGCACCTGGATAACGAACTGACTCTTTCTTGTTCAGGAGTTATTTTTGATGAGTCCGAGTCGAGTCATTATTCATTAGGCACAAGTTTCAAGTCAAGTCTTTTTGTAGGCGACTTTATGTGCGACTTCAAGTTGCTCACTTGAGTACCCATCTCTCATGTCTACAAGAGGCTCATCATGTAGAAGGTCCTGAGCATTGTCATCTGAAAGCTAAGAATGCAAAACCATTGCAAATGTGCAACATAGCGCATAATTGAACTTTGAATGCTGAAAGGTTTAGAAGATTCACGTCCGTATATCATCCACATTCGGGTTATGCAGTAATGGAAAACACGTTCATGCTATTGATCCAATATCTGGAATCTCAACTAAAGAAAAGGCCCAGGATGACCGTTGGCCTTAGTGGTCATACGAGCCAGCGAACAGATTTGTCTCTGCATATGGGCTCCAGTGCAGCACAGGGTGGGGTCTCTAAGGATGTGGCCAGTGCTGACAACTTTAAAGCATCTCCTGTCTTCAAGTCATTCTGCAGATGTGTTTATTTCAGCCGAAACCTTCCAAAAATGTGTCATTCATCTTAGGATAAAGATTGGATTTGGAGCAAGCTCTACAGAAAGCAGAGACACTGGCAACCCTGTATCCATAGGGCTGCGCCAACATGTACAAGCCAAAGATAAACCAGTAGAAAGAGGAACTGCATTCACATGTCCCTGCTCATCTCTACTTATCACTGTCTGGGATTAGTCACTGCGGATAGTCCATGAATGGGAGGGATTAGTTATGCTAATCGCAATGACCATTCAGAGAAGGAGAAACAGTTCATTAATGATTTTGCCACCATGCAGTCCCTCCAACACCCCCAGGGACACTGGCACGGCCAGGGCAGGAAGAGGCACGCCTATGAGGGGGGGCGTTTCTATCTGCCTAATCTCACAATGGCCCCGAATAACGCAACGGTTCTTAATCCCACAACAGCCAGCCTCTGCATATCTCTGCTTTGGCACCAGTTATTGGAGACTGCATTAGACTGGACTTGCTGCCCCGTGGCCTTACAGCATTCTTACAGTGTAGTGTTCTTACAGAGTAGTGTTCTTACAGAGTAGTGTTCTTACAGTGTAGTGTTCTTATAGTGTAGTGTTCTTATAGTGTAGTGTTCTTACAGAGTAGTGTTCTTATAGTGTAGTGCTCTTACAGGGTAGTGCTCTTACAGTGTAGTGTTCTTACAGAGTAGTGTTCTTATAGTGTAGTGCTCTTACAGAGTAGTGTTCTTATAGTGTAATGTTGTTACAGAGTAGTGTTCTTATAGTGTAGTGTTCTTACAGTGTAGTGTTCTTATAGTGTAGTGTTCTTACAGTGTAGTGTTCTTACAGTGTAGTGTTCTTATAGTGTAGTGTTCTTACAGTGTAGTGTTCTTATAGTGTAGTGTTCTTACAGAGTAGTGTTCTTACAGTGTAGTGTTCTTACAGAGTAGTGTTCTTATAGTGTAGTGTTCTTACAGAGTAGTGTTCTTATAGTGTAGTGTTCTTACAGAGTAGTGTTCTTACAGTGTAGTGTTCTTATAGTGTAGTGTTCTTACAGTGTAGTGTTCTTATAGTGTAGTGTTCTTACAGAGTAGTGTTCTTACAGTGTAGTGTTCTTACAGAGTAGTGTTCTTATAGTGTAGTGTTCTTACAGAGTAGTGTTCTTATAGTGTAGTGCTCTTACAGGGTAGTGTTCTTATAGTGTAATGTTGTTACAGAGTAGTGTTCTTATAGTGTAGTGTTCTTACAGTGTAGTGCTCTTACAGTGTAGTGTTCTTACAGTGTAGTGTTCTTACAGTGTAGTGTTCTTATAGTGTAGTGTTCTTACAGTGTAGTGTTCTTACAGAGTAGTGTTCTTACAGTGTAGTGTTCTTACAGAGTAGTGTTCTTACAGTGTAATGTTCTTATAGTGTAGTGTTCTTACAGTGTAGTGTTCTCATAGTGTAATATTTAAGGATTCATCTGCCTTTACAGTAAGTACGCCACCTCCCCTTACAACAAACCTAAATGTAATTATGTCATAAATCTTCACACAAAATTTCAATCATCAATATTGATGTAAGAGAAAAGTCAATGTATGTTTCAAAATTATTCACATATTAAAAAACATAAACTGTGATTGCATACTTGTTCATCCCTATTGCTGTGAAAATATTTAGCTCTGTTGCATCAAACTGCCATCAGACATCTCCCAATAATTAGAATGGAGTCCATCTCTGTGCAATTAAAGTGTCATTTAAAATCAATATAAATGAACCTTGACCTTGAGAGCAACACCTACACACAAATCGAGAACCAAGATGCTAGGACAAAACTGTAAAAAAAAAAAGTATCAGTCAGGGTGTGGCTATAAAATCACAACATTGTAAACTTCCAACATTAAATTGATGATGTGGCACAACCACAGCCGAGCCTAGACTCAGCCACCCATCACACGGGACTGATTAATGAAGGCAGTAATCAGGGAATCCACCAGGAGACTGAAGGTTGCTCTGAAGGAGCTGGAGAGACCTGCAGCTCTGAAGGGGAAAAGATGTGCACAAGACAATTATATCCCAGACATCCTGCAAAGCTGGGCTTTATAGGAAAGGCAGTGGGAATTGTTTGGAGTAAAGTTCAAGACATTGTAGAGAATCAATACACTGCTGGACAAGTACTCTCATCTAACGACCTTCCTGCAAACACTGCTCACCACCCTAATATCGCAGGATCACCATCCAACAGGATTGCGACCGTAAGCATACCGCCAAAGCTAGGTATGATTCAACAGCAACATACCTCTGTGTTCTAGTGGCCCAGTCAAAGCCCAAACCTCATTCTGACTGAAAATTTGTGGCAAGGTTTGAAAATCTCCAAAGCAGTTTAATATAGCTCTAGTAATTCTCCCAGGAAAAATGTGCAAAAGTATAAAAATCCAGATGTTCAAACCTGGTTGAGAGTCGTAAAGACGTGCAGTTGGAGGTGGGGATGGAGGTGGGGGTGGCACTGCTTATGCAATTAACAGAACTTTTCACCTTTGGATTGTTGAGTAATGTCAGTCTGGTATGTCAGAACTGTCAAACAACCAAGTTAAGTTCATTATTATTCTATGTTTTAACACAGCAGAAGCTGAGTGAAATAGAAAGAGGGGGTTGGGGTTATCATACCTGTAACTGAAGGAGGGGGCGGAGTTATCATACCTGTAACTGAAGGAGGGGGCGGAGTTATCATACCTGTAACTGAAGGAGGGGGCGGAGTTATCATACCTGTAACTGAAGGAGGGGGCGGGGTTATCATACCTGAAACTGAAGTAGGGGGCGAGGTTATCATACATGTAACTGAAGGAGGGGGCGGGGTTATCATACCTGAAACTGAAGGAGGGGGCAGAGTTATCATACCTGAAACTGAAGTAGGGGGCGGGGTTATCATACCTGTAACTGAAGTAGGGGGCGGGGTTATCATACCTGTAACTGAAGGAGGGGGCGGGGTTATCATACCTGAAACTGAAGGAGGGGGCGAGGTTATCATACCTGTAACTGAAGGAGGGGGCCAGAAGTAATACATACTTTTGCAAGGCACTGCTCTTGAAATTTGGCAGTTTAGCAACTTTAGCACACGTCCTGTCCGTCTGGCAGTCTATGTGCAATAATCATAACTTACTAGCCGTTTCTCTGAAACAAGAACTATATTACACCATCATATATACGTTATAGGACATTGTAAAACATTAAACTCAAAGGTAAAAGTTTAAATAGAGTGCAGGAGAGTTACACCTAGCAGTGATCAAATAGTAAGCAACAGTGCTGCCCTTTTAGAGATCCTGCTAGATTTGAACTGAAGCAAAATATTTCCTTTCTAATGTAAGCCAGTGAGCACCATTTGATCTTATGTACTGGGAGACATTGGCTTGGTGCTGCTGTGTATCAGGGTAGAAGCTGTGTGCCCATCTCGCGGGTCGCGTGAGGCAGAACTCTGTGGTTCTTGCTTTTGTGTTATGACACTTTTGGTTCCTCTTCTGTAAACTGACTGCATGTCAGCTCTCCGAGACGGAAAACATCGCACAGTTGAGGGGAATTCAGTCTAGTCTCATGTTTTCGTGTTTTTCCTCACAGTGTTGCAAAAGTGTTTCCTTAAATTTGAATCTGCATTTTTCTGTTGCATTGGTAGAAAAAGCATGAGGAGTTTTAAAAAGGCAATAAAACATTCTAAGAAAACTAATAATTACCACTTGTCACTTTTCTAAAATTTCTAAGGCTCCTATTATTTTAAAGAAGGAGTAAATAAAAAAGCAACAAGATGATACTGAATTACAGCTGCTGGTTTCAGTTACAGTACTAACATCAAATCAGCTCTTGGGATCCTTCTTATTCCATGTGAAAGGTTTTCATTCATTTACAAACCGGATTCCAAAAAAGTTGGGACACTAAACAAATTGTGAATAAAAACTGAATGCAATAATGTGGAGATGGCAAATGTCAATATTTTATTCATAATAGAACAAAGATGACAGATCAAAAGTTTAATCTGAGTAAATTTAACATTTTAAAGGAAAAATATGTTGATTCAATATTTCAGTGTCAACAAATCCAAAAAAGTTGGGGCAAGTAGCAATAAGTGGCTGGAAAAAGGAAAATGAGCATTTAACAAAGAGCTGGAAGACCAATTAACACTAATTAGGTTAAGTGACGACATGATTGGGTATAAAAAGAGCTTCTCAGAGTGTCAGTGTCTCTCTGAAGCCAAGATAGTAAGAGGATCACCACCTTTATTGCGCAGAAAGATAGTGCAGCAATACCAGAAGGGTGTTACCCAGTGTAAAGACTTTTAAGTTATCATCATCAACTGTGCATAACATCATCAAAAGATTCAGAGAATCTGGAACAATCGCTGTGCGTAAAAGACAAGGCCGTAAAACTCTACTGGATGCTCGTGATCTCTGGGTACTTAAACGTCACTGCACCTCAAACAGGAATGCCACTGTTAAAGAAATAAAAGAATGGGCTCAGGAATACTTCCAGAACACATCTGCTCCCATCTAGACATCATCTCAGACCCTGCATTTTTCAACAAGATAATGCCAGACCACATTCTGCAGTAACCACAACATCATGGCTACGTAGGAGAAGGATCCGGGTACTGAAGTGTCCAGCCTGCAGTCCAGATCTTTCACCTATAGAGAACATTTGGCACATCATAAAGGTGCGACAAAGAAGGCCCAAGACGATCGAACAATTAGAGGCCTGTGTTAGACATGAATTGGAGAGCATTCCTATTTCTAAACTTGAGAAACTGGTCTCCTCTGTCCCCAGACGTCTGTTGAGTGTTGTAAGAAGAAGGGGGATGCCACACACTGGTAAAAATGGCCTTGTCTCAACTTTTTTTGAATTTGTTGATACCATGAAATTTTGAATCAACATATTTTTCCTTTAAATTGTTAGTCAGATTAAACTTTTGATCTGTCATCTTTGTTCTATTACGAATAAAATACTGACATTTGCCATCTTCACATCATTGCATTCAGTTTTTATTCACAATTTGTTTAGTTTCCAAGCTTTTTTGGAATCCGGTTTGTAGTTCATTTGTGAATTATCTTTCTTCTATTCTCTTCTCTTAATAAATCAGAATGGACATGCCAACATTCCTGTGTCCACACAATTGCCATGTGGGAACAGAAGCCAGGAACTCTGAAGTCTAAGATGTTTGTGATATCTCGTATGGTGATATCTTGTCTGGTGATATTTTGTCTGCTGATATCTCGTATGGTGATATCTCGTATGGTGACATCTCATATGGTGATATCTCATCTGTTGATATTTTGTCTGCTGATATCTCGTATGGTAATACCTCGTCTGGTGACATCTCATATGGTGATATCTCGTATGGTGATATTTCATTTGGTGATATCTCATATGGTGATATCTCATATGGTGATATCGCATCTGCTGATATCTTGTCTGGTGATATCTCGTCTGCTGATATCTCATATGGTGATATCTCGTCTGCTGATATCTCATACGAGGATATTTCGTCTGGTGATATCTCATATGGTGATATTTCATCTGCTGATATCTCATATGGTGATATCTCGTTTGGTGATATATGGTGATATGTTGTCTGGTGATATCTCATATGGTGATATCTCGTCTAGTGATATCTCGTCTGGTGATATATTGTCTTGCTCAGACTAAACTCATGTAAGTATAACCAAATTTGGATCTGATTTTTTGCCATGTTTACTCTATTTTATCCTCATTGGATTTATAGCAAATGACAATCTATTATAGCAGAATGTCAAGCCAAGTATAAATACAAGTCAAATATTTTTATTCATTATTATGACATTTTCTTTTACAAGGTGCACATTTCACAAGGATCTAATCTCTGCAATGTCCTGTGGATCACATAGCAGGTTATGGGAGTTCAGTCCCCTCGCGGTTGCTAAGCTCTTGCAGAAATGTGCTGACAAACCAAACACACTTCCCTGGGTCTGTCTCGGGCTTTCCACCATTATTGGTGTGAAAAAACAAACCGTGACCAGAGTAGATGGAGGATATTTTGCTGCTCTCACATTTAATGCCAAAAGGTCTCAGGATGAAGCCCTATTGAAAAAGGGAAGAACATGCATGGTTTATATGTGACTTAAGTGGTCATTTTTCATATTAATGTTGTTTGAAGAATGGCAACACTTTTATAGGAGCAGATGTAATCCTTCTGAAACCTGTTCATTTGTATGGGTGAGTGTTTACATTAGTTTTCAGAACATTAGCCAGATCTCTTTTCTCTTTTCGTAGAGACAGTTTCGAAGTTTTACAGGTCTTGCCTTGTCCACAGTTCTTCAAGCATTTAGACAAAGTTCTGATTCAAAGTGATGGCTCTCTACTCATCAGTATTTTGAATGATTCATCCCGACATCATGCATTTATGTATTCATGTAGGCCATGTGGTGGACTGGCGATCTGCCCATGGTGTACCTGCCTGTCCATGGTGTACCCACCTGTCTATGGTGTACCCGCCTGCCCATGGTGTACCCGCCTGTCTATGGTGTACCCGCCTGTCCATGGTGTACCAGCTTGTCCATGGTGTATCCACCTGCCCATGGTATACCTGCCTGTCCATGGTGTACCCACCTGCCCATGGTATACCCGCCTGTCCATGGTATACCCACCTCTCTATGGTCTACCCACCTGCCCATGGTGTAACTGCCTGTCCATGGTGTACCCACCTGGCCATGGTGTACCTGTCTGTCCATGGTATACCCGCCTGTCCATGGTATACCCACCTTCCCATAGTGTACCCGCCTGTCCATGGTGTACCCGCCTGTTCATAGTGTACCCACCTGCCCATGGTGTACCAGCCTGTCCATGGTGTACCCACCTGTCCATGATATACCCACTTGCCCATGGTGTACCCGCCTGTCCATGGTGTACCCACCTGTCCATGGTGTACCAGCCTGTCCATGGTGTACCCGCCTGTCCATGGTATACCCGCCTGGCCATGGTGTACCTGTCTGTCCATGGTATACCCGCCTGTCCATGGTATACCCACCTGTCCATGATGTACCCACCTGCCCATGGTGTACCTGCCTGTCCATGGTGTACCCACCTGTCCATGGTGTACCAGCCTGTCCATGGTGTACCCGCCTGTCCATGGTATACCTACCTGTCCATGGTGTACCCACCTGCCCATGATGTACCCGCCTGTCCATGGTGTACCCGCCTGTCCATGGTGTACCCTCCTGTCCATGGTGTACCAGCCTGTCCATGGTATACCTACCTGTCCATGGTATACCTACCTGTCCATGATGTACCCACCTGCCCATGGTGTACCCGCCTGTCCATGGTGTACCCATGGTGTATTTATGTATTTGTTATCTTATTCATTTGATTGCGCTAGTGGAAATCTCTTCCTGTGTGGTCCTGTCCTTATCCACGGCGCTATTGTTATGGTGCCTGTGAGTGGAGGTGTGTGTGTACCCTCTCGAACATCACAAACAGCAGCAGGGAAGCCACACACACACACACACACACACACACACACACACACACACACACACACACACGCAGGTCAGTTGAGGCCAGCTCCCTGTCTAGCCTCCCTGTCTGCAGCAGACACTGTCACTGTCAAGCAGAAAACATCTGTCGTTGCCGAGAGACGGTTGCCCTGGTTTCCTGAGTGAGTGGCAGCAGTGGGCATGTGGTGGTAGTGAGGCTCCTCTTCATTAATGGTCCCGTGTTGGTCCTGCAGTGGTCCTGTCCAGGTCCTGCAGTGTCCACAGACACAATGTTCATCCCTGAACCAGCTGATTCATAAAAAGTCACGATCACAGAGGGTCAGTGATTTGTGACCTCTGCAAACAACGTGTCATCTGGTCATTTGAATTCAGCTTTATGATCTGAGGGCTTCATCTGTTTTGCTCCAGTGGTGAACAATACCGCATTGATGGCAGTGATCAATAATGTACCGGGAAGGAAATCCCTAATTAATACCATCTCAGCCAGATCGCTCATGTCATTGATCACAGTCCAGGTACCATTTAGCCTCAACGTGAAGAACAAAGCGTTTTGTTTGTGCTTGGTGCTTCTATTACTCTTGTGCTTCACTGATTATATTGTGGGTGAAAAGGCTAAATTGAGTTATGTTAATAGGGTGTGCAGGAATTTCATTAGGGGGTTATATAAAGCACTTTAATATTGTTACATTGAATAGAGTACGATCAGGAACATCAAGACTACAGACAGACGGATGTTGCTGTGGGGTGGGAGGTTTGGTGGAGGGTGGTGTGGAGATATTGATTTGCGTCCCAAATGGAATACAGTTGCTAAAAGATGGTCATTAAGATAACATTAATGATTTAGGACTCCAGCTGATGAATTAAACCCTGGAGTGTTGCGGTGTGTGAAGTTTAATGGCCTTCGCACAACACGTCAGTTGAACTATAAACATCTGACCATGAGCTGGAGTAGCCTGTGGTTTTATACTGTCACAATGAAGCCCTGTTAATATGTATTAAAAAAAAAAACACACACTTTCAAAGCATTATGAGTAAGAAGTTGAAACCTTTAAAAATCACAAGATTCTCATCCCGTTTCTCAGCTGATTTCAGAGAGAAGCTCTACTGTCAGGAGGACGTTACTGCGGAAGTTTGGGTGATGTCCTGAGGGCTGGACACATAAGGGCTGAGCACCGCTCGGCTCGATTACACAGAGAGGAAGACAACGGCGTTCATATTCTCAAGCAACACCGACAAGGCACAACTTCAGTCAGAAGGAAATCAGATAGGCGGGAAGTTTAATGGATATCTGCTCTTCCATTACACACGACTGTTACCCATAGATCAGGACAACACGTACATGCTCTCATTCTGTTCAAGCACTTTTCAGCTCTGCACTGTGACCGCATAATTTTCAGTTCCTGGAAAGAAGCCTCATGTTGAGTTGCACTAGACCGATTATATCATCACAGTGGCGGGTATTGTGTACCACAGTATAGTGTTGCATTTACCTGAAATAGAGCTGCAGTCTATTTTAGTAGGTGTGACTTTAACACCGGGATAAGGTCACGGGAAGATCATGGGAGCGTGGCAATGGTTTGACCTCTTGACCTTTAGGTGCCATGACCCCAGTTTTACTCCTCTTGCTTTTGTTGACATGTTCTGTCCAGAACACACGCAGCCACAGACAGGCCATATGAGTTCATATGGACCCTGTCTCATACAAACACACATGTGAGCTTTCACACACACCAGCCCACCGGCACAGCCACGGACAAAAGGCTGCGAACTGATCTGTATGTATTTATCTGTTTGCCCTTCTCTGTCTCCCCTCTGTCCACACGTCTGTCCACACCTCTGTCCACACCTCTGTCCACACGTCCAGGGCTTGTTGGTGAGTCCAATACCCCCAGGTTCTCCACACCTCTGATACGCCCATGCACGGGTTTTTGTAGGAAGCTTTGGCTAGCTCACTGTACTGGTTCATCACAAAATCAGCATATGCAAATGAACATAACTCATGTCTAATGTATGCAAAACAAATGTCTAATATATACAAATGAGCATAACTAATGTTTAACATATGCATAAACTCAGACCACATTGCATGTTACATGACTGGAAATGGTCAGAAAAGTGAACAAGCATAGCCAGATGCAGAGTAACAGAAAGATGTTGTTCTGTTTTTTATGTAAATTAAAAAAACATGTTCAGAGGGCAATGTTTAATCTTTTTCCCTATATGGCTTGAGCAACATTGCTAATTAAGGGTATACATGTAAATATAATTTTTGCATCCTACTGTTATTAAACTTTAGGAAAAGCTCACTCTATTGCATGCCATAAAATCTGCATATGTAAATGAATGTAACTAATGTCTACTCTATGCAAATGCAGATAACTAATGTCTAATATATGCAAATGAGCATAACTAATGTCTGACGTGATAAACTCAGACCACTTTTCATGTTTACATGACTGTTAATGTGCAAGCAGAAAAAGTTTATTATCTGTTATTAGAGTCATTTAAAATGTTTTTTAAAAAAATTTAATTTAAAATTTGTAATTGATAAATGTGTGTTTACTCTTTTTCTCTATAAGGCTTGTCCGACGTTGAAAGTTTAAACTGTAATAATATAAAGTTTGTATCTTAAACTGAGCATGGTAGGGCCTGTGTGTGTGTATGTATGTTTGACCATGTGTGTGTCTGTGTGTGTGCATGTATGTGTCTGAGTGTGTGTGTGCATGTGTGTCTGAGCGTGTGTGCATGTGTGTGTCTGAGCATGCATGTGTCTGAATGTGTGTGTTTTATTATATAACTGGAATCACGTAACCTCCTTCCTTCTTATTATCTGCTGAAATAGTTATCTTGGTATTGTTTTTATGAAATGGTTTCCGCTGTGTATGTCATTAGCAGACCCCCCCCCCCCCCCCCCCCCATCACTGTATCATCACCCTGGCCGTTTCAACATCACCACCCTGAGCTTTGCATGCTTCTCGCACCACCCGGAAGGCTGAAGGCGGGTCGGGCTGCTTCCTGCTTTTTGAAGGCTGGGGAAGTGGTGCTTCTGTAACGACGGCTACGTAAGAGGAGGATGTGAAAGGAACTTCAAAGATGCAGGTTGAGGTGTGGTGGTTGTACAGGCACACAGGGTCTGTCTGTCAGCGCCACGCCGCTATTAGCAGCACATTTAACTGGCCACTTTCATTTCACACTTGGCTGATAGTGTGAAGTGCAGGTGATTTAGGTCTTTATTACATAGATGTGATTTAGGTCTTTATTAAACAGAGTTCATTTAGGTGTTATTTTCCCCCCCGTGTTGTCTCTGTACATGACTGTGCGCTGAAAGCCTGTGCCTGTGTTATTTGACTCATTCCCAGTTCACATTATATAACTTCTCTAGTCATAAAGAGATCTTGTTATATGACCATATGTACATGACTTCTTCATTGACCAGAAAGTTGTCCTGTACCATATTTGGCTTAATGACAAGCCCCAGCATACTGCATCAGCAAACTACATCAGCATACTACATCAGCATACCAGTCAAAAGTGAGATAGCACACAGAGTCCACCAGCACGATGATTATTATCTGGTCCAGAGAAATGCCAGCAGCGTTGTTAATGTCCACTTATTCAAGCAAATGTTTCCTGTGTCTGACCTTCAATTAGCTCTTTCAAAATGTCAAACATTCCAGCACTGAGCAGCTTAAAACTTGTGATCAAGTTTACTTTCTCATTACTGGTGTTTATATTAAACAAGAATTCTTTATGAGATATGGAGTAATTGTTGGTAGTGCATAGAGGATAACCAGACTGTGGTTAATTTTTATTTAAATAAGCAAGTGAAATGTGTTAAAAAAGAAACTACAACAAAGCAAACATCCAAACAGAAACATATGTGAAGCAGTAAAGAGAATATTCCTCAATTAAAGATGGACCTTCTTAATAACACAAAAAATTATTGGAAGACAGTAATTATTGGAAGAAAGTAAAATTTTCAAAGATTCCTCGATCTTTTAAGACGTCATGGGAAGGCACTTCCAAATTGTTCTGCTGATAACAACAAGTTACACACTAGAACACTGTGCTCTCCAGACACTGGGTTTATCAAGAGCCAGTGTTGATTACCACAGTCAGTGTCAGGCAATGCTGCTTAGAAGACCAGACCACCACTGCCCCGTTCCACTGCACCGTTCTACTGGCCCGTGACCTCACTACCACACAGCTGCATTACGATGGACCAGAGACAGGGCAGCTCCCTGCAATCACGTCATCATCACTGCCAGAACTGTGAGCTCACAGCAGGTGTTCCACACGCCTTCGGGACACAGGTTCCTCACCTGGCTCAGGTGTGCTGTAAAGGGAAAAAAAACATGGAACCATCGCTGCAGGGGAGGATTGGGCAGCTGACATACCTGTGCTCAAATATCCATCTTCAAATACATGTGCTCAAATACCTGTGCTCAAATATCCATGTTCAAATACATGTGCTCAAATACCTGTGCTCAAATACCTGTGCTCAAATATCCATGTTCAAATACATGTGCTCAAATACCTGTGCTCAAATACATGTACTCAAATATCCATGTTCAAATACATGTGCTCAAATACATGTGCTCAAATACATGTCCTCAAATATCCATGTTCAAATACATGTGCTCAAATACCTGTGCTCAAATATCCATGTTCAAATACATGTGCTCAAATACCTGTGCTCAAATACATGTGCTCTAATACATGTGCTCAAATACCTGTGCTCAAATACATGTGCTCAAATACCTGTGCTCAAATACCTGTGCTCAAATATCCATGTTCAAATACATGTGCTTAAATACCTGTGCTCAAATATCCATGTTCAAATACATGTGCTCAAATACCTGTGCTCAAATACATGTGCTCTAATACATGCTCAAATACATGTGCTCAAATACCTGTGCTCAAATACATGTGCTCAAATACCTGTGCTCAAATACCTGTGCTCAAATATCCATGTTCAAATACATGTGCTTAAATACCTGTGCTCAAATACATGTGCACAAGCATGTGCTCAAATATCTGTACTCAAATTCCTGTGCTGTATACACATTTGTTCTTACAAATGGTTTCGAAAGGCTCACACACAGTTTACATATGTCATATGTGTGTGAGCTGCTAGTTCACCTGCTCAGAGGTAGACGTGTTCCTGTGAACCATCCGTGGCTGTGGCCAGGCAAAGCAGCGTGTGGGGTGTAACCCGAGCCTGTGCTTCCGTTGTCCTCCTCTGCTTTAGGTGTGGTGTGTGCACTGTGTGCGAGGGAGTGTGGTATCGTCATCAAGAAGGAGGAAGACGGGGGACTTCCCCTCCCGGGGCACCACAGTCGAAACATCTAACCAAAGACTCTCGCCAGAAGCCAGCGCACCATATATGTACACGGTGGTGCCAACCGTTACGTCTCTACAGCTAAAACAACAGTGAGCAGCTGTAGTTACAGTTCAGAAACGGTGTCAAAAGACTCTGCTGTAGGCCTTGTATTGGAGGTTAGAGGTAAATGATCGTGTGTGGGGGGAGGGAGGGGGCGGGAGAGATGTCTGAAATCTTTGGCAGAGGAATGTATCTGTTGGTTCTGTTGGTCTGCCCCTCGGGCCCTTGAGGTTGCTGTCAATCTTGTCCCAGAGGACGCGGTGGTACAGAAGCCATGCGGGGGAAAGGTTCATGCGTGGGCACAGGAGGTGGGGCGAGCTGGGCTCTTCACAACTGCTCTTCACAAGGGCACAATTAATGGGGTTGTTTGTGTATTTATTTATAAATATCACATGTCTTTTTGTAGGCCTTGTATAATACACCAAACTAATTTATACACCCCGGTGAAACATGTGGCTGCCATTGTCAGCTCTGTGTCTGGAGAACTGCGTTCCCCAACCCACCAGTGAGGGGACTGCTTCATCTCCAGGGACACAGAGTGTTTGGAAATGCTTTTTATATTTCTCCTGGCTATTGGCAACCGTCTGCACTTAATAACTATGGAAACTACTTTAAACAGCATGCAGATGGTGAAAACATAAAAGACTGGATGAAGATGGTACTAATTTTCATGTAACATTTTAAAAGTCAATTTTGGCTGTATGAGGATATGGGGCGTGATGACATTAGCTTAGGTGTTCTCTGCAGGGTTTTACAAGTTACTTCAGTCCCAGGGGCCCTGTCTCCAGAGATTCTTCACAATAAGGTTAAAAATCACTCCTTTGAGCTCTGGCACTACTGGCAAATGCTGGTGTCCTTGCTGTTTAAGACCTTTAATGAGGCAGCATTAAGTATTCAGAATCACAGAAAGGTATTGTTTTTTTTAATTTAATTAATAGTAGTTTAAATTGTGGTATGGGAACATCAGAAATGCATTCTGGGAGGTGAAACACTCCCTCCCTCGCACCACCCTCAGGGAAAAGGGGCGGGATTTAATAGAAAAAGGGCATAAACTCAAAACCTGTGAACTAATCCAAATTAAGTATATAATTGTAACAGAGCAGAGCTAGGAGTGGGGCACATGCATAGACTCAGACATAATGCAAAACACAGAAAGATGGATACTTAACCTAACAACGTTAACTAAGAATTCCAGAGAGAAAGCTAGAGGACGTTTAGCAAACATACGACCATGCAAATCAGTGCCCAACCGAATATTGACCTATAAACAATGACTGCCACACACAGAAAATACAAACCAAACATAGCCAAACATAATACTAAACTGGAAACAGCTGAGAACCAAACTAGGAGTGCAGTAGCGTGAGCTAGGGGGCGTGACAGACAGAAGGGAAACTATGGAAACCAAAACAAAGGCGGAACTAAAGAAACATGAATGCAAGACAGACAGGTAGAGGGCGGAGCCAGACATGACACCAATGCATCTCTGACAAATTTACAAATAAAAAAAAAATGAACAGTTCAGGGGATAAGGCACACTGGCAGACCTGGTTCAGTAGAAACTGTTCAGTACATGATGGAGAGTGAGCAGATGTTTACGAGGGGCCGGAGGACTGATGGCACGTTGTTTGTGGTTGGTTAGACACACACACACTTTAACGTCTTAGACATTTGGGAATTCTGCAAAGTTTTTTCAGGTGTCCAGGAAACTGGCAACCAGATGTTAGAGCTCACTGCAGTCTGTGTTCCTTCGACTGGATGGAGCTGTCTGTCACTGCACTGTCTGTAGCCACACTGTCTTTCCTTGTGGGAATAAAGGTCCTTTCAGACAACTGTGTGGGGCAAAATTCTGGACTGCAATGATGGCGTCCTTCTTCACGTTGCATGAGGAAATCATCAGTTATTCAGTTAATGGTTAAATGGAGAGCAATACTAGAAATATGGATCTGTCTTACACCTTTTTGGAGCAGTACACAAAGTTTCTAGAGAGATATGACATTTCAGAAACACTTTGCTTGCACAGTTGATGACAGACATCTGTCAAATACATCCTGCTTCTCTAGAAACTTTGCTTAATGTATACTTTGTCATCTCAACAGGTCTTTACCTGGATGGGCAAATACACTACCTTAGTCTGAGATGTCACTGAAGGCCATGCGTTTTATTCAGTTTTGAGGGCCTGGAGAACAGGGACAGGTAATGGTCCAGTCCTTGGAAAAGAATGCTAGAAATATAGATTACTGAGGAACTAACAGAATAATGTTGTTTCTAGAGAGATTTTTTGTGTAGATGTACACAAAGCTTCGAGAGAGACAGGATACTTGGGAAACACTTGGCTTGTACAGCTGTTGACGGATCTCTGTCAAAAACATCCTGTTTCTCTAGATATTTTGCATACTACTCAATTTTGAATATCTATCTATCTATCTATCTATCTATCTATCTACACATTTAACCTTACTTTCTCTAAACATTTATTTCTTGTAAAATCTGCCAAAATTATGTGTCAGTCAGTGCAAGAACTTAATGTCACTTGATTCAAGTGTATCAAAATAGGTGGAATAATCTTACAATTGATATGTATCTCATACTAGGACAGAGCATTCGCTTTGTTAGAAGTGAAGGAGAGCAGGATGACGGTGCGTCCCCTCAGAAGGAGCAGCGGTGTGGACAGGGCAGCGGGCGGCGAGCCCCTGGCTGGCTGTGTAGAGCTGGAACCCACGTGCCGTGACGTGAAAGGCGTCATTGCGGAGGGAGGTCGCTCAGGACAGGCCCGGGAGCAGAGACGTGACCCTGTCCTGCAAAGCCGCTCGCCTCCAGGTTGCCATGACAGCACTCCCGTCAGTCTACACTGCTATCTCCGTGGACAGATAACAAACATGAAACAGACACGTTTCTACAGACGTCTCTCTCCCTCCGAATCACGTGAACCTACGCTGATGCCATGGAGGCTTTCTGGTTCAGAACAACGTAAAGTCTCTACCGTACTCACTCAAAAGCAGAATGCAGAAAAAAAACAGATAATCTTTTTTCCAAAGTGGAGGCAACCACTTTGCTCAGCACAAATGTTTGTGGCGTTTAATGAACA
>NC_135221.1:2782125-2812125 GCF_052324685.1 Brachyhypopomus gauderio | reverse complement strand
GCCACTCACTGGATATTTTCTCTTTTTCAGACCATAAACCCTCTTTCTCTATAAACCCTAGAAACATTTGTGCATGAAAATTCCAGCAGATCATGAGTTTCTGAATCATTTAATTCAGCCTAGCTAGCACTAACAACCATAACGTATTCAAACTCACTTAAGTTCCTCCCCATTCTGTTATTAAGTTTGAACTTAAATCATGTCGACATGTTGATCATGTCATCCTGATCATTTCTACATCCCTAAATGAATTGAATCACATGTGATTGGCTGATTAGATAATTGCATTAACAAGCAATTGAACATGTGTACCATGATCTCTTTGGTTTTAATCCCTAGTGTTACTGTCTTTATGTCTTTAGTGTAGTATTATTATTAAGCATCTTTATGACAGCACAAACGTTTTGTTTCGATGATTTAATTTCTTGTGCATTTCACATTGCTTGGGGTGGGAAGGATAAGTCAGTAATGTACATGTTGTGCAAGGTGAGATGTTGCTAATTTCATGAACAAAACACTTCCACCGCACCACAATCTGGGTTTAAAATAGATAAGACATATGATGTGGGTGGGGAAGACTTTTATTTATAACCACAGTATTTATATTGCCGTTCACACATACCTTTTACTTCCTGAAAGTCCATGAATAAAAAACTCCATGAATAAACGTGTCATGACTTAACCTCAGATAGAAGAACTTCATCATGAAAATGACGACCAGATGAAAGCTGAATTTCTTCTAGTAGAAACTTAGTCTCCCCCCTTGGGTTGCCAAGTGTGTATCTATGGTTACAACTGACAATTTCCAGTGTGTATCTATGGTTACAACATTGATACACATGTTGGCAGCAAGGTTTAATGTTAATATTATTTGCATTATATGCTTAACTTTAATGCATTTATTTTGATGAGATATCACACTTTATTTTGATCACGAAGCAAAATGTAAAACAAACAGCATCTTTCAAGATGAAAGTTTCTTGTCTACAAATGTGTTTTATGTCATATTAACTAAGGTTCTTGTATTGTTGATTGGGAAGAATAACGGATTTATAATGGCACATATATAAAACGGGTTATAATGGCACATATATAAAACGGGTTATAATGGCAGGTATATAAAACGGGTTATAATGGCAGGTATATAAAACGGGTTATAATGGCAGGTATATAAAACGAGTTATAATGGCAGGTATATAAAACTAGGGTTATAATGGCAGGTATATAAAACTAGGGTTATAATGGCAGGTATATAAAACTAGGGTTATAATGGCAGGTATATAAAACGAGTTATAATGGCAGGTATATAAAACGAGTTATAATGGCAGGTATATAAAACTAGGGTTATAATGGCACATATATAAAACGAGTTATAATGGCAGGTATATAAAACGGGTTATAATGGCAGGTATATAAAACGGGTTATAATGTCAGGTATATAAAACAAGTTATAATGGCAGGTATATAAAACGGGTTATAATGGCAGGTATATAAAACGGGTTATAATGGCAGGTATATAAAACGAGTTATAATGGCAGGTATATAAAACTAGGGTTATAATGGCAGGTATATAAAACGAGTTATAATGGCAGGTATATAAAACGGGTTATAATGGCAGGTATATAAAACTAGGGTTATAATGGCAGGTATATAAAATGGGTTATAATGGCAGGTATATAAAACTAGGGTTATAATGGCAGGTATATAAAACGAGTTATAATGGCAGGTATATAAAACTAGGGTTATAATGGCAGGTATATAAAACGGGTTATAATGGCAGGTATATAAAACGGGTTATAATGTCAGGTATATAAAACGGGTTATAATGGCAGGTATATAAAACGGGTTATAATGGCAGGTATATAAAACGAGTTATAATGGCAGGTATATAAAACTAGGGTTATAATGGCAGGTATATAAAACGAGTTATAATGGCAGGTATATAAAACGGGTTATAATGGCAGGTATATAAAACTAGGGTTATAATGGCAGGTATATAAAATGGGTTATAATGGCAGGTATATAAAACTAGGGTTATAATGGCAGGTATATAAAACGAGTTATAATGGCAGGTATATAAAACTAGGGTTATAATGGCAGGTATATAAAACTAGGGTTATAATGGGAGGTATATAAAACGAGTTATAATGGCAGGTATATAAAACGGGTTATAATGGCAGGTATATAAAACTAGGGTTATAATGGCAGGTATATAAAACTAGGGTTATAATGGCAGGTATATAAAATGGGTTATAATGGCAGGTTATAAAACTAGGGTTATAATGGCAGGTATATAAAACTAGGGTTATAATGGCAGATATATAAAATGGGTTATAATGGCAGGTTATAAAACTAGGGTTATAATGGCAGGTATATAAAACTAGGGTTATAATGGCAGATATAAAACTAGGGTTATAATGGCAGGTATATAAAACTAGGGTTATAATGGCAGGTATATAAAACGAGTTATAATGGCAGGTATATAAAACGAGTTATAATGGCAGGTATATAAAACTAGGGTTATAATGGCACATATATAAAACGAGTTATAATGGCAGGTATATAAAACGGGTTATAATGGCAGGTATATAAAACGGGTTATAATGTCAGGTATATAAAACAAGTTATAATGGCAGGTATATAAAACGGGTTATAATGGCAGGTATATAAAACGGGTTATAATGGCAGGTATATAAAACGAGTTATAATGGCAGGTATATAAAACTAGGGTTATAATGGCAGGTATATAAAACGAGTTATAATGGCAGGTATATAAAACGGGTTATAATGGCAGGTATATAAAACTAGGGTTATAATGGCAGGTATATAAAATGGGTTATAATGGCAGGTATATAAAACTAGGGTTATAATGGCAGGTATATAAAACGAGTTATAATGGCAGGTATATAAAACTAGGGTTATAATGGCAGGTATATAAAACGGGTTATAATGGCAGGTATATAAAACGGGTTATAATGTCAGGTATATAAAACGGGTTATAATGGCAGGTATATAAAACGGGTTATAATGGCAGGTATATAAAACGAGTTATAATGGCAGGTATATAAAACTAGGGTTATAATGGCAGGTATATAAAACGAGTTATAATGGCAGGTATATAAAACGGGTTATAATGGCAGGTATATAAAACTAGGGTTATAATGGCAGGTATATAAAATGGGTTATAATGGCAGGTATATAAAACTAGGGTTATAATGGCAGGTATATAAAACGAGTTATAATGGCAGGTATATAAAACTAGGGTTATAATGGCAGGTATATAAAACTAGGGTTATAATGGGAGGTATATAAAACGAGTTATAATGGCAGGTATATAAAACGGGTTATAATGGCAGGTATATAAAACTAGGGTTATAATGGCAGGTAATAAAACTAGGGTTATAATGGCAGGTATATAAAATGGGTTATAATGGCAGGTTATAAAACTAGGGTTATAATGGCAGGTATATAAAACTAGGGTTATAATGGCAGATATATAAAATGGGTTATAATGGCAGGTTATAAAACTAGGGTTATAATGGCAGGTATATAAAACTAGGGTTATAATGGCAGATATAAAACTAGGGTTATAATGGCAGGTATATAAAACTAGGGTTATAATGGCAGGTATATAAAACTAGGGTTATAATGGCAGGTATATAAAACTAGGGTTATAATGGCAGATATATAAAACTAGGGTTATAATGGCAGGTATATAAAACTAGGGTTATAATGGCAGATATAAAACTAGGGTTATAATGGCAGGTATATAAAACTAGGGTTATAATGGCAGGTATATAAAACTAGGGTTATAATGGCAGGTATATAAAACTAGGGTTATAATGGCAGGTATATAAAACTAGGGTTATAATGGCAGATATATATTATAAAACTAGGGTTATAATGGCAGGTATATAAAACTAGGGTTATAATGGCAGATATATAAAACTAGGGTTATAATGGCAGATATATAAAACTAGGGTTATAATGGCAGATATATAAAACTAGGGTTATAATGGCAGGTATATAAAACGGGTTATAATGGCAGGTTATAAAACTAGGGTTATAATGGCAGGTAATAAAACTAGGGTTATAATGGCAGGTATATAAAACTAGGGTTATAATGGCAGATATATATATATAAAACTAGGGTTATAATGGCAGATATATAAAACTAGGGTTATAATGGCAGGTATATAAAACTAGGGTTATAATGGCAGATATATAAAACTAGGGTTATAATGGCAGGTATATAAAACTAGGGTTATAATGGCAGATATATAAAACTAGGGTTATAATGGCAGATATATATATATATTATAAAACTAGGGTTATAATGGCAGGTATAAAACTAGGGTTATAATGGCAGGTATATAAAACTAGGGTTATAATGGCAGGTAATAAAACTAGGGTTATAATGGCAGGTATATAAAACTAGGGTTATAATGGCAGGTATATAAAACGAGTTATAATGGCAGGTATATAAAACTAGGGTTATAATGGCAGGTATATAAAACTAGGGTTATAATGGCAGGTATATAAAACTAGGGTTATAATGGCAGGTATATAAAACTAGGGTTATAATGCTGTGTTGGGATTTGTTTTGCTCTTTTCATTTTCATACATTAAAGTACCACAAAAAACATTTAAAACAATAAGCATTTTTTCCTTATTTTTTCTTATTGCCTTGACAAGATCACCACTGAATAATTCATGTTTTAATACATTCTGAGACTCGAATCCTAAATGCAAATGGGTTGTTCATTAAACTGAAGCACTAATATAGCATTACTGTAATTTAAATAAATCTGCATCTTTGCATCAGCTCTGATGTATTGCTTGTACTATATGAATGAAATTACAGTGATGCAGTCTCTGTCTCTGTGAATGAAAGAAAGCTTTTAGGGACAGAATCTTACATTTATCAGCAGAGGTCAGCGCAACAGAAAAGCACAAAATTCACTTCTGAGTCAAAGGTGCAGAAAGGTTCGTGTGTGTGTGTGTGTGTGTGTGTGTGTGTGTGTGTGTGTATGTGTGTGGGTGTGTGAGAGTGTGTGAGTGTGCATGGCTGTGTGTGTGTGTGTGTGTGTGTGAGCATGTGAGTGTGTATGGGTGTGTGTGTGCACATCCATTTTACTGCAGTCCTTTTTATACTTATTAGAAAACATCAATAGAGTCCAATATGTAATAAAATGCACCTTTGTGCAGCGTTTATTGCATGGTACCATAGACAGAACCAACCAACAGGACTGTAATGGGGATGTAATGTGTTTGGCTGCTCCTGAGTTATTTTGGTCAGACGACTTCCGATTTTGTTGCAAAATGACTAAACTAATACTTTTTTTATGATGTCTCAGTAAAGAGAGAGGAAGGAAATTAGGCTATTTCAAAAGAGAGAAGAAAACAAGTTAAAGTATCAGACAGACCAGTGCACGCTGAACACCATGATGGTGTTTGGCTATTGACGAGTGATGCTTCCCTGCCAGAGGGTCAATAATTATACACGAGTCTCCCTCTCCACACTCTTCCTGCTTTTTCCAGTCTGCTAAAAGAAAAAAAAATTAATCAATAACTGAATAGTTCTTTTAATCTATGTTGCAAATGCGTAAGATTATGTGTAGATTTCTTTTCCTAATTCATAGACTTCTTCAAGCCTGTTTAGTAAAGACACTCATCACTCCCTTACAGAATGAACCATAACATTTAAAATGCACTTTGAACTCTGTAAAGATTCCATAAGGATTTAACAGAAATGTGTTTAGTTCTGTTTGGTACAAAGGCATACACTCTTAGACCCACAATAAGTGCATTGCTAATAGTTATCAGTTATTATAACTGAGCATCATGTTAAATTATTTTGACTCAGCTGACATGAAACTGAATTTGCCATGTGCATTACCAAACGTATGTATGTAGCCTTACTATACGGACAGAGGCGCACGGAGGGGTTTTGTTCAGTGATGTCTGAACAGCACACACCACTTATATCTTTGGAAATGTTTCTTGGCTGTGTTTCAATGATCCTTCTAATTGAAATGCCCTTGGTGACAGAGCAGTTTAGAACTGGAGCCTGTTGTGCTTAAGGGCTAGGCCTGTGTTTCTGTCTTAAACTCTGTCTCTTGGAGGCCTCTGGCTTGATGGGGTCTTAGCCTAATGTAAGCTGCACTGGAAAAAACAACATCTGCTAAATGTAAAAGTGTAAGTGTTTTGTTTCTGGTTTCTCTCTGCATCCTTGGCAGAGACTGTGAAACGATTGCTGAGCTGATCCTTCTGCTCCTTAAGCACCTGCCGACTGCAGACTGGCTTTCTCAGCTGGTTCCTCGTTGGCCAGTTACCTGCTGAGGTATCTGCATGTCGGAGTGGCACTACAGTAGTTCCACACAGTGTGTCTTCACGCACATGCAGACGCACTAAAAACGAGGGAGCACCCATGCAGGAGGGTGCAGGGATAAAAGGGTGGACCTGCACTGCACTCTGCTGGTGTGAGGCTGCTTACTTCTCATTCGCTCTCGTTAATGTTTCTGGAGAACCTTTGTCCAGGTGGAAGTTCATGTGATGTTGGGCTCCCACCCTCCTGTTCCCAGCCAGGTCCATGGAACTCCAAGTACGTGGTGAACGCTGAACCTGCCAATCACCTCTTCTTAAAGTGTGTTGTGTCTCAACCTCATGACCACAGAGGAGATTGTGCTGACCACTGCAGCCCCTACCAGTGCCTGCTCATAACCCCACAACTCAGAGCGAGCAAACATGCTTGCTGAGGAACTCCTACGGGTCTTTTTCATTGTTGCCTGAACATTGTGTCTGTTTATTCGAATTAAATGTTATTACTACATCCCAAACTCTGTAAATGTATCTTTATTGGGTTTGGGTTCGCTCTGTGACTTCACTAAAGAGTTTGTTCTTATTCATGTCCTGGGGACAACAGACATCTGGTTCTGCGTGAGGACAGTCTACACTGTCCTCTAAACATTTCCTTCATCTTGTCTCTATCTCTACTTCCCCATAAGTGTTAGTTTGCATCTTCAATCCATCACCCCCTCCATGGTTTATTCACAGCACTCTCCCACAAGCGGGCAGGTCTTCACAACTGTTTCTAGATAGTTCTACAATCGTACTCAGCTTGGCTGTCTCCACACCTCTGGACTCCCCGTGACCTCTGAACTCAAAATGTTGACCGTTTTGACCTTCATCTCATTGTCCCTCCTGTTCTGTGAAAGAACATCATTACAGAGAATCAAGAGGAAGTGCCGGAAATCCGCCAGACCTGAACCTACCAGAAACGACCCCCTTCCCCACTGTTTCAGTCCATTACAGCTGTAAGGACACATTTTTATTTCAATACAAGATTAGCCCTGACACATTATTTTTCTTAAGAGCTTTTTAGAACATTCTTCCTTGCTGTTGGGGATGGGTGCTGTTGAACCCAGGCTCTACAGATCACTCGCACTTTATTCAGTGACAGATAAGAGCTTTTCCTTTTTGGATATGAATCTTTTCAGATTATTTGTGTACTTTGTCACACAAGACAAAGAGAGGAAAAGAACTTTAAAAAGAGAATGATTGCTTGCACACGCAGTGACCTGAACTCAAACCGCTGGGATTCAACTCAATACATTAATTTCCATGCATCCTGACATCACGTGTTGTACACATCTGAGGTTCTCATATAAGGTTCTCATATAAGGTTCTCATATAAGGTTCTCATATTCTCAACTATATTGCATGTCATTAACAAGATCACTTTAAACATCTCACCGGCTTGAAACGAGTTACTTATGGGTCAGTTAGTTCAACTAGTGTTAGTTATGGGTAATTTCTCTAAAATAATGTTGCGTTCAGTCACGTACGGGTCATTTCTCTAAACTAGTGTTACTTATGGGTAATTTTTCTAAAATAGCATTACATACGGTTATGTCTTAAAACTAGTGTAGGTCAGTTCATTAAACTAGTGTTATGTATGGGTAATTTCTTTAAACTAGTGTTATTTATGGGTCATTACTTGTTCCTCGTCCAACTTGTTCTTTGTGTCTACTAAATTATTGGGCTCAATGGTCAGTTACAGTAATATGACTTTTCCTGCAATTCCCACACTGATTAAACACAACTGTAGTTCAACTTCCATTCATCAGTCTTCCATCAATCAAAGCAGAAAACTCCTTTCAGTGGAAGACTCCCTTCTGACAGCTTTTCTTGAATAGACACCCATCACACTTGGGATTTAATTCTCGATGAACAGGAATGTACGTGCTTACAAAACTGGAGTTTCTGGAGTGAGACGCTAGAGGTTAAGCCTGTAGATCTCAACACCGAGGTTGTACACATGTACAAGCCTCAGAACAAATTCATTTTTATCAGAATTCACGTAATATCTGTGCACTCTGCTGACTTGAAGAAGCAGAGTTACTCGATGACATTGTCAAGAATAACTGATAAGTAACACAACCTGGGCAGCTATGACAAGTGTGCTGTTGACAGTGAAAAATTAACCATAAAATCCACTTTTTGTGGAATGATTTGGTTAGTGATTCTGACTCAGAAAACTTTCGAGCAGCTGTTAAAGTTCCACCACCACCACAAAGCCAGCTGGAGAAGAGGATTTGTTTCTATGGTAACAGTCATTGACTCCAGTGAGTCATTGTACATAAAGCTCGGTCGATTCAACACAGCATGGCATTTATTTCTGATACCTCCATACTACTGCTCAGATTTACATCCTAGCACAGGAGTCCAGGTCATTTAGGACTTCATGGCTCCTGGGCTGTATCCTCAAGATCTAACATCCTCCCCAGGACAGATCCTGCTGTTTTAGTGTTCCTGCCCTTCTGTGGGGGAGTGAACTTCCCTCTCACGTTCTCACTGCCCCATGTTTGACCTCCTCTTGCTCAGAAGATTTGCCTCTTTAAGCTGGTCAACTCTGATTGATGTATTCACTTTTGTTGATAGAAATACAAATAAAATATTTAGGCATTTAATAAATCTTTATCTATTCATGGTTGGCTCATGTTGTTTCTCTGTCCCAAGTTGATGCCCTAGGTTGACTTGATCAAACCTAAAAATGAGTTGCTTGAATACTTTCATATTTCAGTGCACCGAATTAGAGCCGAATGACAGAATGTAACTGTAGAAAGTGAAGAGTGAGCTCATTAAACCAGCTGAGGTTTGGCAGATTTGGGCACTGTGCCAGGTCCCAGAGGCCAGTCACGCTCTGCTCGGGGCTGCTGCGGGTCACGTCGCTCATCCCTCAACACCTCGGAACGATCTTGAAAGATTTGAACCCAAACGCACACTGTATGTCAAAGGTTTAAACACGTCTCCCTGTCAAGATCAACGTGTTTGTTCCAGTCAGGAATACACCATGACTCGTGTGTGTGTGTGTGTGAACACAGCCAGCACGATCTGAATCGGTATTTTACTCCTTCAAACTTTTGCACCGCAAACAAAATGCAGCATTCCGGGTAACTTCATGTAGGATCAAAATGTGTTGAGAAATTTTATCTTCTGCAAAAGAAAACAAGCTGGCAGAGTGCCAAAGCTGGCAGACTTGAAAACACTGGACAACAGGACTGTTTATTTACTTTTGAGAGTTGGATGCAGTAGAAAGCTTGGCTCTGGTCCCGGGATTCGGAGATAGCCCCTTTACTGTTACGCATCACAGGTCAAAGGTGGAAACAATTAAATCATTTTGAAGGGAATTGCCTGCTAGATGTCCATATATGGTCTTCTTACTCATGGCAGAGAGTGTGGGCTCCTGACGACGCAGCACGCCGTTGACTTCACGAGGACGTGGACGTATTAAACTACTAGTGGATCTACTATATATTCCATCAACAGTACTTACAAAAACTCAAAGAATATTCTGGAGCTTTGAAGACAGATTAGCTGACCCAAAGAACACAGGCAGGGCCATGCCATCGTGGGAGACGGACAACCACAAACCAGTCCTCAATGCAAAACCGTTTGATGTTTGTGGCTTCTCTGTGTTCCCTTGATACCGATGAGCTACTTGGGTTTGAAAGGCTCATTAGAGAACACGCAAGGCCACACACTGGATGACTCCGTCAGGAGCTCAGCTAACAGTGCTAGCTCTGTCAGGAGCTCAGCTAACAGCGCTAGCTCTGTCAGGAGCTCAGCTAACAGCGCTAGCTCTGTCAGGAGCTCAGCTAACAGCGCTAGCTCTGTCAGGAGCTCAGCTAACAGCGCTAGCTCTGTCAGGAGCTCAGCTAACAGCGCTAGCTCTGTCAGGAGCTCAGCTAACAGCGCTAGCTCTGTCAGGAGCTCAGCTAACAGCGCTAGCTCCGTCAGGAGCTCAGCTAACAGCGCTAGCTCTGTCAGGAGCTCAGCTAACAGCGCTAGCTCTGTCAGGTCAACACAAACACGCAAAAGGGCCCTTCATATCAACTTTAGGGTCGGTTTGATAGTTTTGAATGGAGCATTGAACTTTTTTGCGAGGATCATTCTGTTATTCACACCAGACACTTCTTTTGGGTTTGAGGATATGTTTACAGTGTTACTACAACTGTATGTCTGTCAGCGTCCATGCTGCTCCTCTATCACCCAGCCACTAGAGGTCGCTCTCACCCGAGTACTAACTAATGGACTTCACCTGCGTCTCATTACCAAACACTATATATAGACTCAGGAAACCATCGCTACATTGGGAAGTATTGCCAAACATCCTTAGTTTGCGTACCAAGTCATATTTTCTCTAGTTTATCTGCTCACATTGTGTACGATCCAGGTCCTCTCTAGTATTGCCTTGGCCTTCTGTACCAGCCTTTGCTCTGGTTTACCGACCTACTTCATCTGACGACCCTTTCCAGCACCTGGTTCCTTTTAATCTCCTTTATAAACCAGCACTGCTCCTGGGTCCTGGCTCTGTTTCTGCTATGTTTGCCTCTGAAGGCAGGCCGCAGTCTTTATGTGAATGAAGATTGTGTAGTTCCTGAATGTCAGTGTTGAAACTACAGAGCTCTAAGTTGGTTGGCACATTGTGCTTATAAAACCACCTCAAGGGGGAGATAAACTGTTGCCGTTTTGAATAGTAAAATATTTAAATGTTTATTTTGATTGTGGATGCGTGCAGATTTACTAGCAATGAATGGATGTTTGGCTAAAACATGACATTCAAATGCTAATATGACATCACATGTCTATGAGGAAATTCTTGTAGAAATAAAACTTTTATTTTCATTGCTACTTTGCTGCTATGCCTATTTCATAGAGTATAACTATAAGTTCTACATTATAGTCTTTTGAGACTCTCATGTTATTTTACAAGCATGTCAGGACTGATGCGTTTGTGTGAAATGTAGAGAGGTTCTTACATGTGTCAGTAATGGTAGTTTGCAGTCTGTATATCAAGAAATCAAGGCAAAATTTACCAGCAGGTAATCTTTATGAGATGTCTTTTCAGTTATGATGTGCATTTTCTGTGAATCTTTGTCCTTAGTTCTTTATTTCAGTAATGTGTATGGATCTGTCTCAGAAGCTCTGGTTCAGACATGCAGGAGAGGCTTCAGCTCTGATGACCCTTAATGAGCTTCAGTCGGGAGACCCTCTCTGCTCCCCTCATTAAAACCACGGCGCCACACTCAAACCCCCCAGTGGCCAGTGTGACGGTGGGGGCTTGGGCGGCCAGGAGCACACGGGGAGAAACGCAGTCCATATGTGTTCACCGGATTAGCTTACACTTAGTGTGTCATGTGTCTGGCTAATAGCGACATCTCCCTCTCTGGATCGACGCTCAGATGCCTCTGTGCTGCGCAGATGACCCTAGATGAGCTCCTCATTACAACAGTATGGTGGCAGAGGGGGTTTCAGTGGGTGCAAAATCATTCCCTTTTGAGGAAGTAGCACATGCATCGCTAATTGTACCTCAGATGGAAAAGTGCAGATTGAACACACACATAGCTGCAGGAAGGAAACACTCCTTGTTTGGTGCAATGTTGCTTCCGTGTGCATATTTACATTTACATTTATGGCATTTAGTAAACACTTTTATCCACACTTTTTACACAAGTTCCTTGTCATCTACTCATGGAAGGCCTTCTAGTAAGTATAGCAAGTTAGAGTCCAAGATACAACTGTAGTCTTGATTCACACTTCCTGTAGTGTGGACATCCCATGCTCAGGAGACACAGAGAAGGCCACAGATCAACCTGGTCACGGTGGCACAAACTGTCACAACCATATTTTCATCCCATTTTCGTATCTGGATGTTTGGCAGTGCCTGTGGGTCGCATGCTGTGGTGAACTCAGCACTTTCCTGATTCTACTTAAATGTCAAGGGCTCAGCCCGCGGACACAGTTCTGTAGCCGCCGGCTCATTTTGGCTTGAAAGGGATATTGATTAAGAAACAGGCCCGCCTGCTGTAGCTAGCATGGTGTCTGGGGTCTGCTCTGTAATACCCAGTAACTGTAATGACTGAATATTGCACTCAGAAGAACAAAGAAGAAACTGTGAAATGGGACACATGAACATGGCCTTTTCTTCTCGTGCTTTACGTCATCCAGCAGACTGATTAAAAAAAAGAAAGAAATCTTTCCCCTTCTCTTTTTTTTTCACTCATCCTTACCCTGAGCTGGTTTTATCTACACAGTACTAATTAAAAGTATTAAACTTCTCCTCATCTCCAGAAATGTAATGATTAATCTTACAGCTTCTCCATCTGAACATTTGAGCTGTGAATCCTGTCAAAGACTAAAAGGAAGAAGAGAAACACTGGAGGGCAGAGTGCATTATAAAATCACTTCATAGGCCTGTCTGCAGTCTTTTGAGTGTCTCTGAGTGCTGGTGTGTTCAGTCTGTGAGTGTGCGATACAACCTGCTCCAACTCTCAGTATTAAATGACGACACACCTGAACAGTTCTCGGCCCTGAAAGGCAAAGATTAAGGCTTCTCCTAATGAGGGGAAGGATTTGGCACCTGCAAATACTGTATATATTTTCTGGCTGGAAACTTTCTGTAGAAACTTTTAATTTCACACACACACACACACACACACACACACACACACACACACACACACACACACACACACACACACACACACACACACACACACACACACACCCTCTTTCTCTCTCACCAATCAGTGTGCATTCCTGCTGTCATTTTGACAGTTATGGGGTCAAAGCTGTAATTCTCAGACACACTTAATCAAATTACCATAACAGACCTAGCTTATGATAACATATTCTATACCATACACAAAAAATTATACCGTATACCACACCCACCAACAGTTTGGTCCCAGAACCAAAAGCCTATAAACCGTATACACTGACTGAAGAACTATACAGAGGTTCAGGTACAGATCCTTTGTGGATTAGACTACTTTACACATTGAACGTCCCTGGTTTTCTGCTGTTGCCAGGGTGATGGGGTGATATCATGCCTTGTTTTCTCTCAGGCAGCATTCATTCCTGGGTGGTGTTTCTTCCTTCTTTATCTCCTCTACCACTCATGCCCTCATAGCTGAAGCAGCCTGTTTGCTCAGTGGGACTTTCCTCACACCTTGCTAGTACAATAACGGCCATTTCAAAAAGATTACAGACAGCACTGTTGTTTTTCTGTAGACACTCATGAAATCAACCTTTCTGCATCTCTTCTGCAAAATACACACACACACACACACACACACACACACACACACACACACACACACACACACACACACACACACACACACACAATCTTTGGCTAGAATGACAAGTGTCGTGAATCAGTGCAAGGTTAAGTACAGTCATTTGAGATTCATTTACTGCTGGTAGTGAGATCACACCATTATTTCATTACAGATCTTGGTCTGTAGTCTCAGAGAAACTATGGATCTGCTCTGAGAGCTTTGACTGAGTCACGGTGATCCGCCTGTGTTTAACATATATGACGCAAATTTAGATTAATGAGCGAGTGACACTAATGTGGACTATATTACGAGACGTAATGACCATCAAGACTCACACAGGGCTATAGCAGTTATCATAGTTAACCTTCCACACTTTATGTGGAGAATTTGCATGACTAAGACCGGCGAGATAAAACAGTGGCACAGTGCCACCCAGTGATCGCTTTAGGACATTTACAAGCGATCTTGCGTGATTTAATGGCGGTCTCTGGTGGAAAGATAGTGTTTATATTATATAGTCATAGAGAGAAAAGTCAGTAAAAAATACAAATAAATACTCATTTTTTAACTGGTACAAAAATCACAAATTATGGAAATAATAAAAGTTTGATTTTGGTTAAACCAAAATCCCTGAAGGAAAATAGGAAAATGCTTTTTTATTTTAAATTGTCGTCGTAGGAAATACTGTCGCTTTTAACTTAGGGTGTTGTGATGCAAATTATTTGTTGATGTTTTAAAATGCATTTTCATCAAGCGCACATCCCACTGGTCACAGCGAGTACGTTTGCGTTAGCGGAAACAGCTGGTGCGGGTTCACCCCGCCCATGAGGGCTGGTGCTGTGATGTGATGCTGTGATGTGATGCTGTGATGCTGCGCTGTGATGCTGGAGCGCGTTGGAGCGGCAGAGCGCAGGAGCGCAGCGCACAGAGCGCGTCTGGTACGCGCGGCCACCTCACACATGGGTAGCTGTCTGGGTGGTCACCATGACTCCTCGGGCAGCTTAAACGGACTCTCTGACGGAACAGGAGGTACGACATGCGTTCATTCTCGAGGTTTCTCTGACCAGTGGTTTTTTATTCGCGGTGCCGTATATCTCTCAGGGCCTAGGTAGTCTGTGTTGTGAAATACCATCCTGGTCTCTAATGAGACCTCTTGCTCGTTACGTGAACGTGTCCAATACACGTGAATGAATTAGGATGGAGCTCAGCTCACGCGATCTTAGTTTAGAGTGACTTAAGGTGCGAGTCGCCGAAACTGCTGGTGTAGTTTGCACGAGAAAGTTAACCGCTTCTAATTCCTTCGATCCGGGTTATCTGGGATTATTCTGCATCTGAATGTCACTGTAATGTGCATATCAGGCATGACATTTTAATAAATCTATCTCGGTGTATAAGGTTGTTGATGGATTATATTAACTTTGGGCAAATACGTCTTAATGCTCTCTACACTCCTGACTGCGCGTCTGCAGAATGCGTTTTTCTGTGGAGATATTACATCTCTCTTAAATGTCAACAACGTTCAGTTGTATAAGAACGAAACGACTCCTGCAACTTAGCGTTCATTAAAGGGAACCTTGAAGTTACCGTGTCATACATTGGCACGTTTTCCATTAAACTGTAGAGAAGGTGGTTGTGTCAAAAAGACCTTTGCATTACATGCAAAGAAACTTGTACTATGGTGTGTGTGTGTGTGTGTATAATTGACTTACTAATTCAGTACTGTGGTGTGTGTGTATAAACCCTTAGATACTGTGAAATGTTTGGCAGGAGTGCACTGAACCTTATTTTAATCTGGATTAAACAAGCGTGTAGCCATTGGACTCATTAATTGCAGCATGCAGTGCACTGTGCAGTAATAGCCATAAAACTTATATAAAGATGAACATTCATCTGTGATGCTGTGAAGTTGCATGAATCCAGTATGACAGAATGTTTCACACTGTGCACTGTAAGGTGAATGAGAGGGAAGTCAAACGTACGATCTGTGTCTGGATCACTGGTGTTAAATGAATCAGCTGTTGTGGTTTACTGTATGTGTGCAGGTAGAAGATTGTGGCAGTGGGGTTTTGTTGCGCCGATATGGGCATTCTTTAGTGTTTGTGTGTGTGTGTGTGTGTGTGTGTGTGTGTGTGTGTGTGTGTGTGTGTGTGTGTGTGTGTGTGTGTGTGTGTGTGTGAGAGAGAGAGAGAGAGAGAGAGAGTGTATATGTGTGTATCTGTGTGGGCATATGTGTGTTTGTGTGTGTGTGTGTGTGTGTGTGCATGAGTGTGAGAGAGAGAGAGTGTGTATGTATGTGTCTGTGTGTGCATGTGTTTTTTGTGTGTGTGTGTGTGCGTGCGTGTGCGTGTGTGTGTGTGTGTGTGTGTGTGTGTGTGTGTGTGTGTGTGTGTGTGTGTGTGTGTGTGTGTGTGTGTGTGTTTACTTAGAAGGAGGTTCAGTGTAGATGTGGTAGTTTCAAATATTTCCCACAAACAGGCTGGAATCTACCTTGGGCCTGTGACTGTCTGGTGAGTAACTGCAGTGCCCTGTAGTAAGAGATGTAGATTCAGAATTGTATTGAAGTACACAAAGTTTCCAGAGAAAAAGAAAATTTGGACAGAGTTCCTTCATCCGCTGTGCAAGCAAAGTGTTTCTGAATGTGCTTGAGCAGCTGATGAATGAGGTCTGTACAAAATGTCCCGTTTCCCTGGAAACTTTGTGTTCTTCATTACAATTTTTAATCTACATATCTTACTACACTGTAGTTACTCACCTGGAGTCTTACATATAAAGTGTGTGTGTGTGTGTGTGTGTGTGTGTGTGTGTGTGTGTGTGTGTGTGTGTGTGTGTGTGTGCAGTGTTACTGTACATTCTTTCCTCTTATTCATTTTTATTTTAATATGTAACAGGCTGTCAGCATGGATGAGTGTGAGCAATACTCTGAAACCCATTTCAACCCCTCTGCTGACAGGTATAATTACTAGGCCAAAACCCTGTTGGAGTCTTGGTGATTTATGCTGTGACACCACTGAACGTTGCCTTAGGCTCTTTTTCATCGAATAACTCCAGTTATTACCGGTTCCAGGTTTAGGTGAAGAGCTCTAAATGTTTGGCACTGCAGGCAGGCGACTGTCTGCTGTATCATCTGCTGACTCCGCACATACAAATGCCACCATGTGCGTTAGTGGTTTTGGGAGGACGTAGCCCCTCCCGGCACTGTCCTCCCTGTCCAGAGGTCTCGCACGTCTTCACAAACAGGCCAGAATGTCCAGGCACTCAGCGAGCTCCTCTCCAAATGTCCTCTCTCTCCTTCACGGCTGGAGCAACCACCTGGTCAGACAAATGCTTCATTATCTCCTTTTGTTCAGTGTCGGGTCACTTTGGTATTGAGTCCTGTGCTGTCATCACTGCTATTGTCTCTATTCTGAGTTTTGTGGTTCCAGCAGTGAATAATTCATGTGTGCTGCTCCTCATACAGTTTTATGACTATACCTGCAAGTGCAGCGGAAGAAATCTGATACTGATGATCAGACACATAACTTTTACATAGGATCTGCCTCTCTGTATATTTTTGCACACACACACACACACACACACACACACACACACACACACACACACACACACACACACACACACACACACACACAGTTCTGTGCATGTAGATCGTGGCAAGGCGTGGTTTGTTTCACTGTGATGCTGGTAGTCGTCTGGGTTTTTGGTGTGGTTGTGGTTTTTGGGCTCCACATCATTCATTAATCAAGGTTGCAAATGTCCCTCTGTAATTAGTGTGTTGTGAAAGGTCACGGCTGCTGATTTCATTTACGGTCCAGTCTGGTGACGGTTCTGAGCAGCGTTCCTCAGACACGCTTTTTCATTCACTCAGACAGTTACGCCGATTGTTCTGTCAACTAATGTCAAACTACGCCGGTCACGCTTCCCTGAACCTCACTCACCGCCGGACGACCCGTCGGTGATGTTAAGACTGGACGTTTACTTGCTTAGTCAGTGTTGGCCAGTCTGCACTGCAGTGGCCACTACGGCTTCCTTTGCTTCCTCTCAGAGGCATGCTGGGTAGGCCCGAGTCTCACACTGCGCACTCTTCCCCTCTGCCCAGGGCCTCTAGGCAGGAGTGTACGTCTGCGGAGAGACCGGCCCAAGTGGAAGAGTGACTACCCCATGACAGACGAGCAGCTGCGGAGTAAGAGGGATGAGTTCTGGGACACGGCACCCGCCTTCGACGGCCGCGCCGAGATCTGGGACGCGCTCCGAGCTTCGGCACACGCCTTCGAGAGTGGAGACCACGAGCTGGCTCAGGCCATCCTGGACGGGGCCGGGGTCACCCTGCCTCACGGTACCACCAGCGCTCGCTCCAGTTCTGGTGCCTGTGGACACGCCAGAGCTGGCCATACGTTGTTTCTGAGTGGACCGATCAGTCTCAAGCAGTTCTACGAGAAATCTTAAATGCACAGACATTCCTGAAGTCTGATAAATGTCGTAACCTTTATCAGAACTTTGCAGGTGTTACCCGGGGGTTAACCTTGGCATGTTTGTGCTTGCACGTTTGGCGAGGGCTAATCTTTAGTCATGTTGTAGTAACTGAGATGACTGGACACAAGTGAGTTAGGGAGTGAGGTGCTTGTGCAAACATGCACAGTTTATTATCAGTTCACAAAAGAGGTGGCCCAAGATTGAGTGAAAGTGACAGTATCGGTGGCAGAGTGAACCTCTGAAGACATAGCATGGTGTTAGTCAGGTTTGCTGGCTAATTCGGGGTGTCAAGACTGTGAACTTAAATAAAGACAGGCAAATGAGAGACTAGGGAAGGGGGCGTGCTTCTAAACACGATGATTCAAAGCTGGTGAGGCGTCGGCGTGTGTGATTGGTGGATGCATGTGATGCGGGCTGGCTGGGGACTGACTGGGGTGTGACATCAACATGCAGCATTTTAACCCTTAACCTGTGACCTATAGCTGTTGGACATGTGTGGTGTGTTGATTGTGTCATCAGAAACACTCCACACATCATCAGACCTTTTATTCTACATATAAAATAGTTTTGTTGTGTGCAGCTCTCCTGTATAACGTGACTCTCTGAGTTTGGTCTGATCATGCATCTCCACTCCTGGTCCTGTCTGTCTCTCGATTCCCGTCCGTACAGACAGACTGAACGGGGGGAATCCCAGTTTCATGGTGCTTTTCATTGTGGCTTTTATGAGCTCCCCATGAAAGTTGTTCATTTAAGGGTCATGAGGGTGTATTTGTGAGACAAGATGGGAATAGCAGGTGTGTTAAGTGGTTTTCTAACAACAGCCGTGCTTCCCCACTTCTGCAAACGCAGTTTTGCGGTTTGTGCTCTTCTCGGTAGATGCAGTTTCCTGTGAGAGTTAAGATGCCGTGTCTCCCCTGTTGGCTGCTGTAGGTTTATTTTAGGAGCTCATGACAGTGAATACAACAGTTGGGGAAAGATCTGCTTATTCTCAAACCACTCCTACCACACGACACCCGATGTGGCATGTGAGGATAGTGTTGGGTGTCGTTTGGTTCTTCTGATACCTGGACTAAAACTGTCGTGCCTAAATGCTTAGAGGGACAATGTGTGTTTTGTTTTGTTGTTGTTTTTTTTTTTCTTCCAAATTTGAACTCCAAAATGGTACAGTGTACCGTTGCCTCACTAGTGTCAGGGCACGGGGTCACCCACGGTGCCCTGCTGGGCAACAGGGTCACCCATGCTGGTCATTCCAGAGCATCCTCCTGCTTTCAAGTGAATTTGTGTCTCGTCAGATGCATCAGCACATTAGACGTGTTCCCCCTGTGCATGCAGTGGTTTTTAAAGGAGCAATAAGTCATGTTTCCAAAGATTCTTATTCTCATTATTCAACGACCAATTACATATAGCAATTGCATGTAATATCCACAAACCTTACCTGTAAATTAACACATTGTTCATTACAAATAAGGACTTTAAAAATGAGGACAAACACCTCCAACCTCATGCACCTGAAAGAGACCAGCTCTCGAACTCTTCCAGAAAGAGACCAACTCTTGAAGGTTCAGGCAACTGTAGATGACTCCAGGCAGGTGCAGTATCCTCTGACACCCTCTTCCCCAGCTCAGTTTGAATTTTAAGCTCACAAGAAAAAAACACCTGTGACTAAGACAGCAGTCTTTCCTGCCATTATTTACAGGACACTATTTAAAAAGTGACTGACTTAGAAAGGCTGTTAGCTGGCTTTTGACTTCCAGTGTTAGCATCATGAACCTCTTCTGTTCTAAACTAGAAATTCAACATTTGGACTCCATAACTTGGTCCATTGCCTGAGACTGGGTTAAGTGAAGAATAGTGAACTTTTGCTTTCTGCCAAGTGATTTTTAAGTGGCACTGAAATCTGCGCTGCGATTTGACCCAGTAGATACTGATGATAAAGGAACCAGGGCCAAACTGGTCCCAGATTTGACTCCCCAACTCTATGTGTAAATACTGTACTCAGATGAACAACACTGGTACTAGAGTTTGAGAGGTGCTTTAATCTGATGTCTCTGTGTATGCGTGTGTCAAGATATGCTCATTAAAACTGCATGGTATCACTATCCATCCCTCACACCAGCAGGTCACACACACGCACACACGCACACACACACACACACACACACACACACACACACACACACACACACACACACACACACACACACACACACATACATAATGAAGGAGCAGACTGTATCGTTTACCCGCCATCCTTTCTCCCTGTCTTGCTCCTGGATGCTTCAGGCTGTGTAGATCACATTCTTCCACAGAGAGAAGCTCCACCCCTTCACCTCACACTCCCCCACACCAGACAGAAGCTCCACCCCTTCACCTCACACTCCCCCACACCAGACAGAAGCTCCACCCCTTCACCTCACGCCCCCACACCAGACAGAAGCTCCACCCCTTCACCTCACACTCCCCCACACCAGACAGAAGCTCCACCCCTTCACCTCACACTCCCCCACACCAGACAGAAGCTCCACCCCTTCACCTCACGCCCATACTGTCGCTCACATACTGTCTGTTTCAGCCGCCGTTATTTCCTGTAATAATGTACTCGGTGTACTGACATGTATCACTGACACACACACACACACACACACACACACACACACACACACACACACACACACACACACACACACACACACACACACACACACACACACACACACACACACACACACACACACACACACACACACACACACACACACACACACACACACACACACACACACACACACACACACACACACACACACACACACACACACACACACACACACACACACACACACACACACACACACACACACACAAAACGCAGTCATGGCCTAGCGGTTAGGGAACTGGTCTTGTGACCGGAGGGTCGCAGGTTCGATCCCCAGGCCATGACTAAGGTGCCCCTGAGCAAGGCCCTTAACCCTCAATTGCTCACTTGTATAAAAAATGAGATAAAAATGTAAGTCGCTCTGGATAAGGGCGTCTGCCAAATGCCATAAATGTAAATGTAAAATGAAGTAATTCAAACAAAGCATTTGATCATGAGAAGATCTCTGATTTAATATACTTTGACCTTGTCTAGAAACATGTCAGTTGTATAACATTGAACAGACAGTTATGCAGACAGCACACACTTGTGGGATAAGCACACGGTTTGCTGCATGTGCTGAACTCCATTTTACAGCTACACTCCAGGACTCAATGGGTCTTTAAACAACATTTATGGGGCCTTGTAAAACTCTGCTCAGTCAGCTGGCTTGCTGAGGCTCTTGAGTGTTTTCAACACAGTAGAACTCGACCAGCTCATTTTGTCTTTCACTCACACTTGTTCCCCACATCTCTCTTTGCCTGCTCATCTCCGTGCAGTTTCTCAATCAGAATTAATATACATAATCATATGGGTGCGGGGGCCATGGGCTGTTTTATACAGAGTGCATTTTTAATTTTTAATTTTTACTTTTTCTAGAGTGATATCTTCATGCCAGATGTTGTTCATCAAAACCCTGAAGCAAAAATCACATGAGTAGATTTAGTGTCAGACTCTCTAAGGATTTTCTGAAAATGCGTTTGAATTTCTGGCCCTGCTCACACCTGGTGATAACACGCGTCGTGGTGATCTGAGCACACAGACTTCCAAAACATTTACAACTGGCATTTTGAGTGTGTCTCCAGTGACCTCTTGTGATCGGGTTTCTTGCATAATTTCCATTGAAGGAAATACCACGTCCGTTAGCTGCGTCAGTCCTGTGTATCTGTGATTCTGGTCCAGTGCAGGTTTTAACCAAGTTACCGACTGCACAGTCTGCTGTTGTCCAGCTAGATATAAACGCTGTTATCGAGGATGCAGCGGGTGTGTTACTTAACACATTACAGATTTTAAACAACCACTTGACTCTGGTTGATTTTGACTTTCAATGTATCTGTATTTACACTGCCATCTAGTGGATGTCAGGTGACATAATTTCCCTGAAAGGTGATGTTGAGTTTTAATATAATTTAAGGGATTTTTCGGAATTTGTAATTTGACAAGAAACCAGCGAAAGATCACTGGACCTCTGAATCAAGTTGATTGGATTTTAGAAATGATAATCACCTCTCCCTCTCTCCTCTCTCTCTCTCCCCCCATCCCACTGTAACTCCCTTACTCTCCCTCATCCACTCCCTTCTCCCCTCTCTCTCTCTCTCTCTCTCTCTCTCTCTCTGTCACTCTTCCTCTCCCCCTCTCTCTCTCTCTCCTCTCTCTCTTCTCTCTCTCCCTCCCCCTCTCTCTCTCTCTTTCCCTATCTCTCTCTCTCTCTCTCACTCTCACTCTTCCTCTCCCCCTCCCTCTCTCTCTCCTCTCTCTCTTCTCTCTCTCTCTCTCTCTCTCCCCATCTCTCCCTCCTCATCTCTGTCCTTCTCTCCCTCTTTCCCTCTCTCTCTCTCCTCCCCCCCTCTCTCTCCCTCTCTCTCTCCCTCTTTCCCTCTCTCTCTCTCTCCTCCCCTCTCTCTCTCTCTCTCTCCTCCCCCCTCTCTCTCCCTCTCTCTCTCCCTCTTTCCCTCTCTCTCTCTCTCCTCCCCTCTCTCTCTCTCTCCCTCTCCCCCCCCCCCTCTCTCTCTCTCTCTCTCAGGCGTCCTCTCTGAATGTTACGATGAGCTCGGTAACCGCTACCAGCTCCCCCTCTACTGCCTCAGCCAGCCTGTCAACATGATTGAGGAGCGGCCCGAGTGCGACCCGGAGGACGACCTCCCCGACCCGGAGCGGCCCGACTCCCAGGCCGAGGCGGGAGAGGCGTGGCCTCTTCGCTTGCGCCTCTCCACGGGTCGTGACCTTCGCCTGGACGTGTGTGCCACCGACTCCGTCTGCCACCTGAAACAGCGCGTGCAGGCCCAGGAGGGCGTGGCCGCCACAGCCCAGCGCTGGTTCTTCTCGGGCCGCCCGCTGGCCGACAAGATCACACTGCAGGAGCTGCACATCCCCAGTGACTACATGGTCCAGGTCATCGTGAACCAGCCACCCGCCCCACCCGCCCCGCCCGCTCCCGCACCAGAGCACGGCTAGGGCAGGAGCAGACAGGGACAGACCTCGGGACTCAGAGAGGAGGAGGAGGGCATAGTGTAGTTGTTCTAAGTCTCTCTCTCTCTCTCTCTCTCTCTCTCTCTTTGGCAGAGGAGAAACTTTGACTTTAAACACTCTCTTCTTGTTTTCACTGCCCTCTATTGACTGGTATGAGGAACTACAGCTGTGATCCTGCTGGGACACTGCGCAGCTGAGATGGACATCGAGAGGAGACGCGTCTATTTGCACATTCGCTCGCAACTTTAGGCACAAGATGACTTGTACATTTCTGGAGAGCGTAAGGCCTTTAGTTCATACAGCATATGTGTGGCCTTTAACTAAAGCTCTAAAATTCCTTTATATGAGCACAATGGAAGCCATAAGATGGAAAAACCTTTCACAGATGATCTTATTGTGTGCTCGGTTGTGAAAATCACAGTGATATTTTTTATATATCTATCTTGAATAGGAAATGTATCAGAATAGTGTGTATTGAACTGTGTGTGTGTGTGTGTGTGTGTATGTGCTTGTGTGTGAGTGTGTGTGCTTGTGTGAGTGTGTGTGCATGTGTGAGAGTGTGATCCTGATCTTTGTGACAGATTTCTAGTTCTAAATGCTGCAGATTTTAAAATAAACAACTTTATGGTAATGCCATCTAAGCCACGAGACTGGAAATACGCAAAACCACGGTGGTGATTTCAAAGGTCGTGATGGTTTTCAGGAAGCCATGTTCTTGGTGCACTGGGCACAGTGTGTGTTTATTAAACGATTTCACGGCAGCTGAGATGCAGCACTCACACAGCAGTGCAGGGAGATTGCTCAGGTGTTTGGTGTCTGACCACTAAAAGGATGTGGTGGGCCATAGTTGTAAGAACAGCCTTCAATGGGATTTGCAGCTCATCACAGGTGCGGTGGGAGGAGCCACACTGAGCGACCATGTACAACTTCAGCATGTTGAGGATGTCAACCCAACATGGGGTTGAGGAACTCCACGTGCAGCGTGGAGAAGCACGTGGTTACACTAACATTATGACAAATGCACATACAGCAGTGATACACAACAAATAACTGCACAATTTATGGATTTTAATAATGCTTTCTCCTGTATATTTGCATTTATATTTCCTGGTATTATAGCAACATGCGTTGGCCTGAGACGAACCACCATCAATATTTCATAAAATGAAATAATTAAAGTATAGCTATCGCTATAACGATGTAGCAGTGTAGCTTTCTTCAACCCGGGGCTGCTGATGGCTAACCTGCTGATTATGCACATTTAATCTGCATATTACATCTGCATATTATATCTGCATATTACATCTGCATATTATATCTGTATATTACATCTGCATATTATATTGATGGGGACGGGACATTACATTAAACTCCCTCAGCACATCATCTGCATATTACCTTATATGGAATAGTATTAAATTACCTCAGCACATCATCTGCATATTACCTTATATGGCATTAAATTACCTCAGCACATCATCTGCATATTACCTTATATGGCATAGTATTAAATTACCTCAGCACATCATCTGCATATTACCTTATATGGCATAGTATTAAATTACCTCAGCACATCATCTGCATATTACCTTATATGGCATTAAATTACCTCAGCACAACGCTTCCCTTGTTCTTCTTATTCCAGAAGAGTAGAATTGGCATTTTTGTGGATCCCAAATTACAAATAATTGAATGCACTATAAAGGTGAGCAGTAGACCACTGGGGACAAATGACAGGAAGCAGGACCATGTGACTGTTTCCAGCCAATCAGATTGAAGCTCCCTCCCCCATTAAGCTCATGGACACTAGTGCTGTCAGCTGCATCTGGCGTGTTGTCTCATGTTGAGATATCTTCTCTTCCTCCAATGGCGCTGTTCTGGATGCTTGTTTTATCTCTCTACAAAATAAGTAAGTATTCCTTAAAACCGCACGTAATATCTGAATGTATCATTCTAATAGCTGGTTTTTAATAAATAAAATCTTTTTTTATTCTTGACCCCCACCCCAAACCCTTTTCTCTTTATTGACTGTATTCGCCCTCATCATCTCTTGGTATAGATCCTGCTGAACCTTTGGACCTTCCTGATTCATTATTTGTCTCGGTTAAGCCGGGTGAAGACGTTACCTTGAACTGCACTTTGGCCCGGTCCGGAACAGGCCTGTGGGTCTGGTACAAGCAAACAGTGACCCAGCAGCAACCCCTGCGAGTAGGAAGAGTGTTGACAGAAATACCAAGCACAGTTTCACCCACATTGGACAAGACCAAATTCAAAATAACTAGACGTGGCATGTCTCTCACAATTCTACGTGTTACCGAAGATGACAAAGGAATGTATTTTTGCGTTATGGCAGATTTGAAAATAATTACGTTTTTGTATGCTACATTTTTAGATGTAAAAGGTAATCGATTCATTTTTTCAACAATTATAACATACTTGAATATAGTAACTTTTAAAAGCACGTTTGTGAATTCTAGCAAGACTTCTGACAATGATTTTAAATATTTGAATTCGAATTGGTTTGCTTCAGTACATTGATTTTTGTGTTTGTGCTTATAGTGATATGTGCAATATGTTTATATACTGTAGAAATATACCAATGTACTGTATAAATTTTGTTATCTCAGTGCACAGCATTTAGGTGCAAATAAGGCTCATTTTCAGAAACACACCAGTCTAAATGTGTTAGGGAAAGCAAACAAAGATCTTTAACTGTCTTATATTGATCACGTCATCCAGAGTTAAACATATCAGCATTCTAGAGTCCCTAAGTCCACTGTTTCTCTGAAAGAATCAGTTTCTCTGCAGTGTAGCGTCCTCTCTGAGAGGAGAACAGCAGAACTCCAAGTGTTCTGGTTCAGATCTTCTGCAGGAGACTCCCATCCTGAAATCATCTCCACTCATCACAACAGCAGCCGTCAGTGTGAGATCAGCTCTTCTCCACACAGCTGTGTGTACAACCTCTCCAAGAGTGTCCTCAGCGTCTCTGATACTGGCACTTACTACTGCGCTGTGCTCAACTGTGACTGGTCCTCAGTGCTAATCACTGGTCTCTCTGGGCAGTCATGGCCTGGCGGTTAGGGAACTGGTCTTGTGACCGGAGGGTCGTGGGTTCGATTCCCAGACAGGCCATGACTGAGGTGCCCTTGAGCAAGGCACCTAACCCCAACTCCTCGCCGGGCTAGGGCTGCCCACCGCTCTGGTCACGTGTGATCCACAGCCCCCTCGTAATCACTAGTGTGTGTTCTGACTGCACAGATGGGTTAAAAGCGGAGGACAAATTTCGATTGGGGTGTAAAAAATCACAATTGACAAAATATGGCACATTTCATTTCTTTTCAAGAGTGTTCGTTGAGTCTCTGGCCTGTGGTCAGTATGGGGCTGGGATTGGGTTTCTCTCTGATGTGCAATGTCATTCTGACCTTCTGGAGCTGGAAACGGAGGAGTTGCCATGGTGAGTTGGCTCAGGTGAAGAAAACTGTCCATAACTGTCCACAACTGAAAAGTCTGTGACATGTCTCTTCTCATTGGTGGGTTTCAAGACGCTGAGCTCGTGACACACACTGGTCCAGACGCAGAGGTGATCCAGGGGCAGGTATGGCTCCCACATGCTTCCTTTACTGAAATATCTGAGAGAGTGTTAGTTCAACTAAACATACAAAGAGTCAAATCCCAGAAGAGGGAGTGTCGGTGAGTTCATGTCGTAGGCTGACATCTCTGCTCCACTAGAGGGCTGGGACACCTGTAAACTCACTACGGTTTAGCATCTCTATAATCTCACGGGACACTCACAAAACTCAGACATGTTTTTTCATAGCTCCATTGTAAAGTGCTTTATTAATCCAAAAGATTGATCAATATTAGTTGATTCAGCACTGTGCTTTACACGAGGAACGGAAGCAGCTGTGAAGTGTCGTGCATCATGTATGCTGTGCACCAAGGGCTTGAAAATAGAGAAACACTTAACACATAAATACACATGAGCTGTCTGCACCACCTGCATATTCTATATAAATACACACAGGCTTTGAAATAAACATTACAGAGTGGTGTAGAGTCACTTCACTTACCTCAGCCTGTGTGGCACAGCTGTGAACTGCTGCACTTCATGAATGTGACATTATCTGTAATTTAAATTTATTTCATATATGTACTTTGTTATATTATGCCTGTGTGTGTGTGTGTGTGTGTGTGTGTGTGTGTGTGTATGTGAGTGTATGTGCATGTGTATGTGTGTGTGTGTGTGTGTGTGTGCGTGTGTGTGTGTGTGTGATTTCTCTTGTCTGCTACAAAAGGATGCGTACGCTAAGGACTTCAGTCATGCTGTATTATATGTTTCTGAGCACAAGATAAGGAGAACAGGACTTCAGGACGATGTGCAGAGCCCAGAGTCCCGTCCCCCTCCTGACCGAGCAGTGGAGCAGGACAGACGTCTCGCTGAGCTGCTGTACTGTCCAAGTTGTGAATGTTGGAGCTTTTCACCCCACGAGTGTTGAAGATTTTTGCCATTTGAGTATTAAAGGATTTTGCCCTGTAGGTGTTTGTGCTTTTTCCCTGCAAGTATCGGGTTGTCTCATGGTGTCCAGAACTCTCCGTTATCTCTGTCCCTGTCCCTGTCATCATCACTGTGTCTGTCCCTGTCCCTGTCATCATCACTGTCCCTGTCCCTGTCCCTGTCATCATCACTGTGTCTGTCCCTGTCCCTGTCATCATCACTGTCCCTGTCCCTGTCATCATCACTGTGTCTGTCCCTGTCCCTGTCATCATCACTGTGTCTGTCCCTGTCCCTGTCATCATCACTGTCCCTGTCCCTGTCATCATCACTGTCCCTGTCCCTGTCATCATCTCTGTCCCTGTCCCTGTCATCATCACTGTGTCTGTCCCTGTCCCTGTCATCATCACTGTGTCTGTCCCTGTCCCTGTCATCATCACTGTCCCTGTCCCTGTCATCATCACTGTGTCTGTCCCTGTCCCTGTCATCATCACTGTCCCTGTCCCTGTCATCATCACTGTGTCTGTCCCTGTCCCTGTCATCATCACTGTCCCTGTCCCTGTCATCATCACTGTCCCTGTCCCTGTCATCATCACCGTGTCTGTCTTTGTGGTTGTTCCATGTGCGTATGTAGCATCTGTGTACGTGTGTGTGTGTGTCTTGTCTCATCTGTGTCGAACGGTACACGTGTGTGTGTGTGTGTGTGTGTGTGTGTGTGTGTGTGTGTGTGTGTGTGTGTGTGTGTGTCTCATCTCATCGGTGTCGGGCATTACATGTGTGTGTTGGATCTGTGTGTGTGTGTGTGTGTGTGTGTTTACCTGATAGTTCCTGTGCTTGCAGTTCTTTGTTGAATAAAAACTGCTCTAAAAGTGAAACTCCTGCTTCAGTATCATCTTCGCTCGCACCCAAAGTGCTCCCTGCTGAGTTTTGAATATGTTCATTTTTGTGATTGCAATCACTTAGAAAATATCATCCTACTTACAGTATATTTTAATTATTTACTGCAGAACTAATCATGCATTGCCTCTGGTAACATATATGACTGTTTAAAGGGTTTGTTTTACTATTGCACTTACATTTCTTCACTTTTTTTTTATGTTCTGCGTGCGTATATTATCTAATTTAAATGGTTCATTATGGAATTAAGAAATATAAAACATTTAAAGTAAGAACCATTTTGGTATGGATGTTCATGTAATCAGAAGTAGCAGTGTTGTGTTTTTATATGAGTGTCTTTCACAACTGTCTCACACAAATGTCTGGATTTAACAAATTATTATACACATAAATATAAATGGTTACAACCATAATTTCAAAGAATATCTCTACTCCACACAAAGTTTTATGTGAGTGCCTGTAAGACATGTGGACAATCCTGTAAGGTACTGTGTCTGTGAGTAAGAAACATATTTCTCAGTGGTATGTGGCATGTTGACATTTGTGTTTGTGCCAGGGGTCAGGTGATCTCCATTGTCTCTGTGTATTTTGTTAACACACAGCAGTTCTTTGACATTTTTGACAGTTTTCTTTTATTTACCGCAATGGCGAGCAAGTTCAAGTTATGAGATATATTTGACTGGGTGCAGGTTTCACTGTCTGCCACCAGAGGGAGTCCATGTGCTGAAAATCATTGTGTTTCATCATCGTGTGTGCTTGCAGGAAGGAAGTGTGGTATTAGTGTTTCATAAGCACCACTTCTCTGGGAAATATGTTTACCTTTCTCTGTTAAAAACCAAAGAGATGAAAATAAATTTCTAGGAAAATAGCAGTAGTTTTATTTTTTACTATTGTCTCCTTCTATTTCCACATGTTACTAGACAGGTCTCCCCATTTCACTTGATTGTGGTCTGCCCATTTCACTTGATTGGTTTGGTGTCTTTCTGTGCCATTTTCTAGTCCTCCAGACCACTCCAAGTCCTCTACTAGTCCACTAGACCACTCTAAGTCCTCTATAGTCTCCTTTAGTCCCCTACACCGCTCTAAGTGCTCTATTAGTCCACTAAACTGTTGTAAGTCCTCTACTAGTCCACTAGACCACTCTAAGTCCTCTATAGTCTCCTCTCACATGCTCACAGGTGTTGTCTGGGGAAGAGTTGTTCATGTACTGAATATGCAGCAGTCGAACCTCTGGGTTAGTTTGCACCTCTAATGTTTGATCTGTTGTTCATGGATGAAGAGACAATACATATTATATATTTGATCAAAACTAATGATGACACGGCAGTTGAGTGTTTCCTGGTATTTTTGGCATCAGAGACCTGCAAACAGAATTAAGTCTACACCTTGTAACTAACAAGCAGCAGTGC